>NW_020270975.1:25430-236376 GCF_002803265.2 Melanaphis sacchari | reverse complement strand
ACGCGCCGCGGCCGTACGCGGAGCCCGCGCGCGCGTCCGACGCGCCGTCCAAGCTGCTGGCCGGCAGGATCGACCGCCGGGTGGCCGCCAGTCACCGTCACCACTGGTGGGACGACGGTTTCATCAGTACGTACGTGCAGACGATCAGTGCGGACGACGTGCCGCCGCAGGATCAACCGCGGACGTCCTCTAGGGCGATCGGTCTGCTGCACGCGGTCGCGGCGGTAGACGACGCGGACCTGAGTTCGGATGCGGTTGCCCCGTCGTCCGAAGACCTCGGCCTCAGCGGCCCGCGCGAATCCAGTCGGCGTTTGCGGTTGCTGAAAAAATTCAAGACGAAAATTGCATCCGTTCAAAAGATTTGCAAGTCCGTCTTACGCCGAGGCCACAAGAAGAACAACTGCAAAAACGTGATCCGTGACGAAACTCGTTAAAGATTGCGCGTATGGTTGTTATAATAATATTACTAATATTCATAGTATGGCTCAGCAGAACTACTACCCGGGGGTGGGGCCCATTTCGAGTGTCCGTATACTGCACACTCATTATTTCGAAAAGTTTTAAATTTTTTGAAAATATTGTTTTTACATATATACATAATTTAATTACGTAGTCGTTCCGATTTATTATCGTTATCATATTTTTTTAAGTTTTAAGTTATGAGTGGTTTATAAATGAGTTTTAAAGTAGACTTTAAAGCATGTTGGAGTATTTTTTATGTGATTATTTTTGTGTCTGTGGTTACCTTTCGATACAATAAAAATTCCTCAACAATTAATTTTGAAGGTTGTTTATACAAAATAAAAAATTGAAACTACTTGGTACCTATTTTAAGATTTTATTTTAAAATTTTTCTAGATTTTAAATAATTTAAAAAATACTTTGTGCTAATTACTGAAATTGCTAATTTATTGAATTTTTTTCAATTTATATGTATATTATATTTATTTTATTGTTTTTGTGAAAAAGCGACGATTTTGTGAAGCCAGAAATGTGATTTTTTAATCGACCCGAAAATCAGCTTCATATCTGTGACTGTCACCGTCACTATAGATCGGCCATCGGTCAAACCGAATTGCTGTGAATTCTGCCATCGTCCACACTGATTGTCTCGAATCTTAAAGAATTAGATTACCTATCAACATTTATTAATATCAAGAACAAAGAATAAGATCAGCCAAAATTAATAAAAACAGAAACATTAAATGCAATTTCTTAATACAGCGTGTAAAAAACAAATTTGAATTCTTTATAGCTTAACTCAATGTATTATTCAATGTAAATTAATTTAAATAATTTCTTTATTACTTTTAGGTTCGATTTTTATCAGCAATAAACATTAATATTAAAGCCCACCGTTCCATTAAATATGCAAGTCAAGTTTTGAAATTTAGATAATACTCTCTTTTTCTAATTCCTCTTTCAGTCACCAAACTAATATTATAAAAATTGACTAGAATAAATTACTTAATATCAATAAAGAATTTTGATATATTTTTTTTGGGATATAATATACAACGCTTCCGTAATCATGTAAGTTTAGTTTTGGTGTTCATACGACAACCTCCCCCCCTTAAATGTATGTAAAATAAAAATAAACTTAGAAATGGATATTGACAAGTTTCATAAGAATACACATTGATAATAATTAAAATATTACAACTTTTTTTGCTAATAAAAAGCACGTAGCTCTCTAAATTTACTAGCTTATTTTATAATACAGGCAATACCCTTTCCACTTGCCAAGTTAAAATTACACGGAGAAACAATAAATTTGTTAGTGATGTTACACCGCATCTTATTTCCGTCTTTTAAACAACAAAGCTAAAATTTTCTTTTAGTTTAACCAATTTTGTATTGTTAATTTTAAAACTAAAGCGAATTGATAAATTATCAAACTTAAAGGTTATATTATCTGTTACCAAGGACGCCCATAAAAAAATTCTCAAAGGGGGATAAAATTGTAATTATGTCCATGAGATAGGAAAGGGTTTACAATTTAACATTTAACATTATACTATTATATTTTATATTTCAAACTGGAAGATTATGAAAAAATATTTATTTAATTAATTAACCATAAAAGTAATTTATTGAATTTTAATTTGATTAATAAAATAAATTTATTAAAATATTAACTTACAAATAAAAATTGTAAATTTCTTTTTTTAATACCAAATATATTTATTACTTCTTCTATGTATTCATTCGTTTTATCATCAACTTTTTCCCTATGTATGCTTATTATGCATAATCTATCAAGTCTATCTTCACTCATTGTAGATCTTGCATAAACAATTTCTCAACATTTTCCGGGGAGGGGGCATGTATCTCCCTTGCCCTCCTCCATATGGACGCCCTTGCCTGTTATCTCCGATTGTATTTTATGATATTTGGTTTTTAAGCGAATAATGAGTATGTGTAATACTAAATTAAAAAAAATGCTCATAATCATAAAATACAATTAATAACAGAAATACGTTCGATTTAATGGCTAACTACGTATTAATAATTTTAATAGATTATTTTATTTTTATTAGAAAAAAATTATATAATTTTATCATTTATAGATCATCTTAATTTCATATTTACCACGATAATCGTTGTTTCCACTCTTATACTTTATTTGTAGTTTTTTTATATCTATTTGTCTGTTATTAAATTAATAGATATTATAGTTATATAATAACCCATTATACCCACATGATCATTAGTATGCATTTGTACTTTGCAGTACTGATATATTATAAAAGAATGAAAGATAATTATATAATAGTCACAAAAAACTAATAAAAATCGTTGGTTTTTATGTTATGTGTTCTAAAATGTATCATGTGCAACGCGTTTAATACGCGTAATTACTAATTATTGTCTTAATACGATCAGTCCAACAGACCTTTGACATAAGTTATAAGTTTATTATTTCATATAGGTATAAAACATAATAAAAATAATAATAATAATAATAATGACAATAACAATAATAATAATAATAGTAATACCAATAATAATAATAATAATAATAATAATAATAATAATAGTAATACCAATAATAATAATAATAATAATAATATGTTTTCAACCGGTATTATATATACTATAGTTGTAAAATATGGCAGCCATCTACAATATCTTACAGTGTCTGTAGGTTATTCTGGTCCCCGTGGCTCGACTTTGACGTAACAGCCGTCAGCCAGTTTGAGCGTGGTCAAGAACATAAGTCGCAGTCGATCCGGCGTCGGGCACCTGTCGGACGGCAGGAACCTGTGATGACGAACCAACGTGGATATGACCGTCTTCATCTGGAGCATCGCGTACTTGATACCAACGCAGTTCCGGGGTCCGGTGCTGAACGGGATGTATGCGTACGGATGTCGCTTGCGATAGGCTTCCGGCAAAAAGTTATCTGGATTGAACGTCTCCGGTCCGTGGGTCGTGTCACCGTAGTACTGTGGACTCGAATGCAAGAACAGCGGGCAGATGATCAGTGTGACGCCTTAGAAAACACATATGTAAAGTGATATATTAATCTTTTACTGTAAAATTAACGTATTTTTCGTTTATCCACGCATCGACTTTTGTATGACGCGGTTTCTATCCGAAATTTAATAACAGATTCGATTTTTGTTTCTACCAAAAAATAATTCTGACATAAATCGTTTGACTGCAATTTATTTAGTTCTTAGTCATTACACACATATTAAAGTGGCGGTTTTTTCTAGTAAAATAATTTTAAACCCGTTCGCGGTAATCGGTCTTATGATAAAATTAGTTTTTGAAATTACTATTTTGTTGAAAAAAATCAAACCCTTTTTAAACGTTGGCAAAAAATACATATGAGTATGATATTTATTATTTTGGTATCCCCCTCAGCTCCGGGTTGATAATCGTCAAAGTGGCGGGAATTCGATTAAAAACGATATTATTTTTTTTTAAATATCTTTATTTGTTCAACGTTATCTATACGAGTTTTTTAAATGAATATACTACAGACGAAAAGTTAAGTTATCTTTCAATGTGTAATTGAATATAAACGGGTTTTCATCGTATACAGAAAATCGTTTAAGAATTAAGGGTCGATATAATTAAGCTAAGCCCAGTGTATAAAGTCTATCCGAATAGTTTGAACTGCAGTGTGTTTATCTATATTCTATGCAATAGGACTCTTCTAAAAAAATATATATATATAATTTGTAATACAGTTTACAAATAACATTACACCCTGTAAAAGATGCAGCAGCGTATAATACGTATTATATCGATACCGTCACTTATTAAAACGTATATAATATGGCATACCGGCTGGACAAAGGTAATCCCCAATCATCGTGTCTTCGGCCAGGTCTCTGCCAAACACGGGTAGCGGAGGAAAAAGTCGGAGCGTTTCTTTGATCACTCGTTCGAGGTACTCCATCTGAAGCAAATCATTGTATGTGACCATTCTGTTACGATCTCCGTTCGAAAATATCGATTCCAGTTCCTTGAACACCTGTTTCATACATATATAACAAACGAACGTGTTTGTGAATTTGTGCGCAATTAACACGTGCATCTCATGTCAGATGTCCACGGGTGTAACTAGGTTGTTATAAGTTACCTAATCGGGTGGTGGGGTGAACTTACTAGTTTACGATACACGCGTATACCAAAGTTGGGTGTTATATATCGTATAATCATATACACGGTTTTCCTTCAAATTTTAGATGTTTTCGATATGAGTTTATAATCAATTATCTATGTATTAATTATTTTAAGAACAACGTTTTTAAAAGTTCAAGCACGTCCCTACGGCCCTTACTCACTAGTTATTATATACAGTATATACATGGCACTTTTTAAATATATATACATATATAAATATACAGTGGCGTCGATTACTATGTGTAAGTATCGCGGTTGTAATACCTAATTTTAGTATAAATGGTTTCGAACTTTCGTGGCGGATGATCATAGGTGTAAATTTGGCTTGTTAGATGGGGGGGGGGGGGGGGCTAAAATTATAAAAATAGAACAGGTCCGCGGAAGGCTTCGCCCCTGCACTCCCTAAGTATAATTTTTACAATTTTATTGTAACATTTATTTTAGAAGATGTATATAAATACTTCAAAATTATTGATTTAACAGAAGCATATTTTAATATATTTATTAATTATTAAATATAGATATATTTTCTATATTACCTAATTTAACATTATTTATTTATGTTCATCTGCAAAATTCTTAAGAATAGTTTCTCTGTTAATATTTTTGGTATCGCTTTTTTCTATGTACAAGATAGACACCTGATTGAATCTATCTTGTGGCATAAATGTTTGACACCATGTTTTTATCCGGCGCATAGCAGAGAAACTTCTCAGTTCTCTCACACGCGGAGAAACTAATTCGTAATGTTAAAGCTATTTTATACAAATAAAACAAGTTTGGGTAAATATTTTAATGTAAAATAAGTAGGACTGTAAATTTCTAGGAAAGTGCATTTTTTTTTTTTTTTTTTGGTGACTGTGAAATGTAGCTTTGTAAGTTCATAATTTGAATTATGTAATAACGAATCCATTTATGAAACTTTGCATTTTTTTGACGTTTTTAATTTTTTAGGTAATTTTTTTTGTATTTTTAGGTCATATTTTCCTTTTTTAGTTCATTTCCCGGTATTTTTAATTAAATTCCGTCAATTAACATTTTTAAAAACCTAATTATTAACAAAACAAATACATAAAAAAAAAATTTTAAAAATATTTTAGGTGAATAGTATCATATAAAATGCAAATTAAATCAAAAACTATTTTAAGTGTATTTAATACTATAATTTTTGGAATTTTATATTGAATATTTTGCATTTTAAGTGCATATTATTTTCATTTTTTTTTGACATTTTTAAAGTTTTTTAGTGTATTAAATTTACAGCTTTAAAAATGAGTTTCAAATTATCTGCTGTTAATTCTTTCGAAGTACCATATATTTAGATTATACAATTTTTAGCGACAGCCATTTCAGCTTTCGATGAATTAACAGAAATACTTAACAAGTTCTAAATAAATATTAAATATAAAATTAGATATTAATCAATATATAAAGTATATGATTTTCATAAAATATTATCGCTATATTTACTTTATAATGATTAATAAAATAAGTACTTTGTTTAAAATGTAGATTGAAAAAGTCGTTGTTATATAATATTAACGAAGCTCAATCGTTCTAATTTTATTAAAAATTTACAATATAAAATTCATGCATGATGCATGAATCTTAAACGTTCACATAATACATACCTATCGGATATCCAGTTTAGGAACTACATAGTACATTTTATAATTTTCTTTGATGAAAAACTTAAAAAAAATATAGAGAGTTAAACACATTTTGGAGGGGGACTAAGTCTCCCTAAGCTTCCCTTCCTCAATTTACGCCTATGCGGATGGTGATAGTCCGTAATTTATAAGTATACACGTTATAGATATAAGGGTACATGCATTTTAGTGTAAAAAATTCACTGTTCACTGGTATTTTCAATCTAAAGTTTTATTTTTATGCAGTACCATTTGAAACTAACATTGGTTTCACTGTATATATATATGAATACGTATTTACCTTATTTTGTACGTCTTGATGATGAGCCAACATAAAAATCACACAAGCGTTCACCAAAGCAGTTGTTTCTTGTCCTCCTGTAATATATTTCACATATAAATTATGTATAATATGTATATTAAAAGAACGTTGACGTCTTTGCGATATTTATATTTTCGTGTACTACAATTTATTTTTTAATTAGGTATTAACTACTCATATTTAAATGTATATTTTAAACTTGTATTAAAAAATACAATTTTAGAACAGTGAGTAATAACCGATGATTATAACGAAGCATTCGTCTTCACCGAAGCAAAGTTATGAAAATATTACTTTAGGCTGTCCATAAAAATATTTTTTCAACACAGTAATAATAATAATATATATATATTGTCGCATCCACATAGTGAAATCACTCATTTCATGAACTGGATATTCAGATAGTGAAATTCGTCCAGATCGTAAATGTTGATGAAAATACATTATATGGATGTCCGTTTCGTGAAATGGACAATACCTATATCGTGTACTTTGTGTAATTATTATTTTATTATATAATGGTTCATAAACTATCATTATTCATTTATTTGTACATTATATTTTATTATATAAATAATTATATTTTAACAAAAATATTTTTATTTTATTTTTCACGATTGATTATGACATTGACTGTTACAAAGCATACTTTTCAATATCAATAAAGATAATAATGCTTTATCCGTGATCTCTATTATATGAGGCTATTAGAGAGATATCAAATTTAATTTCGGTAATTCCACATCCGATATCATATGAATGTTTCTTTATCGGATATTTGGATGACAGTTGACGGATACCTATGTAACTCCTAAGTTGTTCAAAAAATAACATTTAGTGAGTGTTTGTGTATAACACAGTTACTATTGTGTTTGCAGTTTATACGTGTATCTATTTATTATTTCATAATAAATAGGTAACACTCAATGTCAATAATCAATCGTGAAAAATAAAATAAAAATATTTTTGTTAAAATATAATTGTTTATATAGGTAATAAAATATAATATACATATAAATGTATAATGATAGTTTATGAACCATTATATAATAAAATAATAATTACACAAAGTACACGATATAGGTATTGTCCATTTCATAAAATGGATGTCCATATGATGTATTTTTGTCAAAATTCACGATCTGCTCGAATTTCACTATCTGGATATCTAGTTCATGAAATGAATGGTTTTACTATGTGGATGCGACATATATATATATATATGTTAGATTATTATGTAACGGCACGAGTAACACGTAAAAATTATACAAGACATAGTTGCCCAGTGGAATAGTGGCCCAGTCCAAACTTTGATGTACTGGTATTATATAGGTATTTACTACTTACCGATCATGACTGTTACTAGTTCATCTCGTATTTGCTCGAGAGACATTTCATGAGAGTTTTCCAGAAAAATTTTAGTGAGAGTTTCCGTATTTCTTCCAATGTCTTTGTTATCGTCAAAGTCTTTGTTCATGTCATTTTTACTTCCTGATTTATTTAACTCAACGATTTTTGCTTTGATTATTTCGTCGGTGAACTCGTAGATAATTGTTTGGCTACGATCGTGTTTTTTTTTAACTGACGAAAATTGGAATAATGTACTGCTCAAGTACCACGGATGCGTTATTCTATATTCCCAGGCCTGAAATTATAATAGATACATTAAAATATTTGTATAGGTACCAAAAAAACCGAACAAATTAACCACATGTAAAAGGAACAAAACAAATAAATTATCAAAAGAGTAAACTGAATAGATTTATTTCTTTATTACTTGAATTTATTGAATTAAATTAGATACTAAATAAGAAATGGTGTTTATATCTCTCATCGAACTTTAGGTATAACATTTTTAGTATAATTTGACATAATTTTAGAATTTTTTTTATATCATATAAAATGGTATAGTGTTAAGTGGATTATAAATGGAACTATAAATATGTTTGTATTATCATGATTATGAACATGATCATGTTTACTGCTGTCTACCTATTAAGTGTATTGAATTCCCAAATAATTAAAAGTTAATTATTAATTATTTTTGATATTTTTACGTAATAAAAGCAAAATTTTGATGTATATATATTACGGTAAAATTGCGAATATTTAATTATATATTATTATTAACATACGTGCATCGCTGTAAATAAATTTTCGACAAATCGATTTTTACCGCCTTTTTGAGCGTTGAACGTCACACCTAAAGCCGTTTTTCCGATCATTTCCATCGTTGCCATACTGATAGGAACACTGATGTCACATTCTTTCGATTTTGAATCACTATTGTCTCGGAGTATTTCAGCAAGGACGAGTGCTTCTTCGTAAAATATCGGTATAAATCCTTTTAATAGTGTAAAACCAAACCCTTTAGCTAACAATTTTCTGAAACATTAAACAATTATTATCATTTTTTAAACTAACGTGCAACATAGATTTGATTTACAAATAGATTTTGGAAACTAGCACTCATTATAATAACATCTAACCATCTAGGTATAATTACATTCATAAAAATAATTTAATGATTTAATATGATTTATCATACCTGTTTACTTTCCATTTCTTTATATCGTCAGTCGTAAATATCCCTTGTCCCATAATAGATTGTTGCAAGACATTATATTCTTTGGATTTTCTTAGAAATTTTGGACTGGTAAGAACAAATTCAATATCTTCGGGTCGTGTAAGAACAATGTATAAATTATTTAACAACCAACCTTTAAATAATGATTTTTCGTATCTAAAACAATATCACAACTTAAATAGGTAAGTTATTTGGTTAATTAGGAATTATTCGCGAATTCTTATGACTAAAACCATAAATATGATATATAATATTACATAAAATTATTATACATTTTTAATAACTGTTATAATTGTAATATTTTATCGGCACCTATTAATAAAAAGTTTTAATGCAAGAAGCAGGTATATTTAAATTTCAAACGACAATACATGAATACTTATCATTTATAAAAGCATTGTTTGCACAAAGAATGTTTTCAATTTGAAGTTTTATAGTAAAAAGAAAAAAATGAACATTTTCAGAAGGAAAATTCATGTTTATTTATTATTTTAAGCTATAAAATGGTGGGAAAGTGGGTAATGCTCTGTTGTACTTAAAGTGTCGAGTAAGCCACTGTTATGACCGTTATGGGTGTATTCAATTTTAATTTAAACATTTTTATTTTTACATTATAAATAATCTATATTTTAAAATTTCCACCCAATCAGAATGTAAAATGTGAAATAATCTAATAGATATTTAATAGGACCTATCCATTATTTATGTGATTTTGAAAATTTCAAATATAAGTTTTTTGTAGAATATTTCTCATTTATATGGTCGATTGCTCAATAAATTTGAGTACAACAAATAATAATAATTAAAAATTTACTAAAAAATTATGTTTCAATAGACTGTTATGCATAATTGATAATAATACATTAGAGTATAGTTTACTATATTATATAAGTTGTTTTATTTCTATACGTTATAGTAAAAGTATGGAACTCACATTCTGTATAAGTCTTGAGCGCTTTTGATTTTTTGTTCTGCTTCTTGTAAGGCCAACGGTAATAAACCTACTAGAAATGATCCTTTCGGGCCAGGTATTAGATTACCTAATATTCTGCGTCTTCTGCCTTTAATGCTTAATATAATTGAAGCAATTGCCAATACAGCTAAAAGCGTCGTAAAAATCGGAAGCCACATGTTTTCACGATTTACTGTTAAAAATAAATTATGTAATGATCTGTAGGTGATTAAAATCATAAATTTTTCATGTCGATATTTATAGATAGTGCTTAACTTATAAACAAAGTGTAGAGGTATTCTGATGACACCAAAAATTTGTTTCTGACTAATTTATTTACATGATGTAACTTCTTGCCACCCCATCACCTTTACTACACTCTTACAAAATATAACTTCTGTCAGTCTAGTAATGAAACTTCACGATAACGAACAATTTTTGATCATTTAGAAGGTTTTAGTATCATTTATGTTTTAAACGTCTTCTAGAGTCACCAAAGATGTTCAAAACAGATAAATTTTAATTTAGAGGATTGCGATAGTTGTTTAAGTTTGAGTGGAGGCGTATATATTGAGTATTGGTTACGTTTTACAGTGTTAAAAATTGAAATAGAGAGTTCATAATGGAGTGTATTGTTTCAGACATAGAAGGAAGCTTTGATTAGTTGTCGAAGTCATTTGGATCGAGATGTTTGGGCTTTATTTATATTTCACTTAGCTAAAATCCCTGAGTTGTAAACCGTATGACCACATCATTTTCAATAGAAGTGATTAATTTACATTAAGATATTTTAAAATGTAATTGATGTATCAGTTTCTCTGTTCCATTCATATGAGTAAAAGATTGTTTATGGTTCAGAGAAAAACAAGTCGCAGATCTATAGGAACCGTTGATTTTACACTATAACAGTATAATGTACATTTTAGGAAAACTGCGTTGTATGTATATTGTATATACATTATAAGTTCATTACAATATTATTTAATAATGTAAATTCTCGATTTTATCAACATCGCAAAGTCAGATTTTATTTATATATTATCGTATGTTATACTTATCTGAAATCATTATTTGTATTTAGTTTAAATTATTGAAATAATTCTGTTATTTAAATATGTTAAAAACTATTTTAATTTTCAGATTCTCAAAAAATAAATAAATAAAAGTCGAAGACGTAGGATCATATTAGCTTAAATGAAAAATTAATTCTACAAAAAAATAATTGAACATAATATATATATATATAAGTAACACACGTGAAGTTAAGTACGTCATATTTTATTCTATCTTTTATATAATTTTACTTCTATAAACATGCCCCTATACTCATGTTATGTGGTCATAATTATAGAACGTTACCGATCTTTAATATGATTTATTAATAACAGAAATTAATATTTAAAACTAATAAACGATTTTAATCTTAAAATTATGTCTAATTTTACTAGACAGTTAGTTATACTAAGCACAATTTAAAGTGTATTAAATTAAAACGTAAATAAAATACATGTCACTTTACGGATAACTTGGTAGCAATACTATTATGAGATGGCAATGATACTGCATCGGCTTTCGGCACACGTGCTTGTTACGATCTGAAAGGTTATAATTGTAAATTAAGTTATCAAAAATAATTGAATGAGGTGGATTCCGTGGTAATACAGAATAAATGTAATATGACATGCACTTTTTATTATATGCAATGTATAAGTGCGATGTGTATACAATATACATTATAGTAAAATATAAATACTGTGGTTAGGTTAGGTAGTTCACTACCATAAAATTTGAAGGATATTAAATCAAAAATTATGATTTTACTACTTAAAGAACGGGTTGGTACTGCGTTAATATTTATCATATTATATTTACTTACCTTAAAATATTTGATGTGCTGTGGAATATGTTTATTGTATACTAATTCAATATGTACTTGACAAAAAGTGTTTATCTCTATTTTTTGGCCGTTAAAAATATAAGCTTCTTATCCTCACTGAATAAATTAATTGTTTAATATTTATTAATTGCAGAGCTTTGTATACTCGAGAGTATGAACTGAAACTGAATAATTAAATTTGAGAATAATTTTGAAGTAAAAATTTAATTTAAATTACCATCACAAACTAGAGAGAATATTAATTGGATTCAACGATATTCGTAATGCATACCTAATAACTAATATTTAGTTACATAGTAGTTTTAGTCCATATGATGGAATTAATAATTATATGAGACAATTTTTAAATAGTTTATTATATTGACAAAAATTAATTTGAGCCGATAATATTCCGATTAAGTGTCTTATAAAATTCATCTTAAAAATATTGTTTACGATTAAGTTAGCACGCCAAATTATTGAACACGCCTAAACTCAACCAGTTTAAACATTAAAATAATACAATAGAAATCAATATGTACAGTTTTTCATTACAACTAGGTGTACGTATTTTGTTCTCGTAAATGTAAATCACACACAATCACAATGGTCATATTTACGATAAGGATCAAAGGTTTATAGAAGATGGCCTAATTATAAATAGTGTCAATAAACTGATTTTTGTAAATATGTTAATAGCCTATACATTTTGAGCATATTGAAAGCAATCAACCATATAAAATTTTACAATTTTTAGACTTTAAGTGGAATAGTTGATGTCATACTTTTAACTATGTGCACTATTACGTTTGAGAGCAGAAAAATGCTTAAATCTTCAGCTAAAAGTACCTAAAGGTTTCTAGTAACAAATTTGGTTAAATTTGTTTTTTTTTTGAGTGGTGAAAGTATTGAATTTTCAGTTTTTTTCAAAATAATAAAGAAACCCGAAGATATTTATATCAGTTTCAGAAAAACTTGATTTTTTCACTTTGTTGTACTGTATGTGTAAAATGTATTTTATCATTGAGCAAGCTACAGTAATTGATAAGTCAAATTGAGTAAATATCGACTTAAAATAGAATAGTTTAAACATAGGCTCGTACTATAAAGTGTAATACTACAAAAAAATAATTAAATGATTTAATTTTTTATTATTATTGTGTGTTATTTACAATCTGTTTGTAGCAACAATAATTAAATATGATTATGAGATTATAAATGAACTGTTTGACAAATGCTGATGTGACTACCTAAAAAATTAAAATTAATTTAAATATTTTGAAAATTTTATTGCGTATAGTACATCATAATAATAAAGATAAAGTTATTATTAATGACTTATTAACAAAAATTTTTAAGTTCATATAAATTGTATGTTTTGAATTATAAAAAAATATAACTAATTTCCTAATTTTTGGTTTAAATTTTTATTTGAAATATATAAAAATAAATGGCGTATATTTTGTATTTTTGAGATTTTTTAGGTTTCTTAAAGCTAAACTTACAAGGAAGTTTCTAAAATTTTTATGCCTCTCCTTTTGTTAATATTAAAATATTTACACATTTTTAATTACAAAAAATTAGCACAATTTCGTAATTGAAATCATTTTTTGTGAAAATTTGAACTTTGATTACTTATAAGAAAAAATTTGAATAAGTATTTATTTTTAAAATTTTTATTTTTTTAAATAACAACTTTTTACCTTGTATTTCATTTTCAAGATTTTTTACTCATAAACAAAAACTCTCAATAATTTTGAATATCTATAAGTGACACAAATAAATCAAAATATTTTTAAAATTCATAAGTTATTTCTAATTAATATTGATATGAATATTCAGAGAAAATTCCATATCCTAATGGCAATTTGTTTTTAAATAGGTTACAATAAAAAAAAATAATCTATTTTAAACTTTCTTCTAATGTTTTTGTTTTTCCCGATTATTTTGGAAAGTATTGAAAATTCAATTTTAACCTTCTAAGCCTCAACTAGATCCAATTTTTATTTTAGCGTGGACATAACAATTTCCAGACACGAATATTGTATTTTCCTCGTCCTAGATACACATAACAAGAAAATATGTTGAGATCTTCACATCAATCGATAAAATTTTAAAACTGCCGTCCATTCGTCACTAACTGCAACAATATCTTTATGTATGCGTACAGTTATACCTGCACTATGTGCGATAAATTTCCATTTGATTATAATATTTACAATATAATCGTGTAAAATGGAAATTAAAACACATACTAAAGAGGTTATAGGTTAGATTACAAAATACAACACAGAATGTTCATTGCACGTTTATACGAGTATGTATATGTGTCTGTACTATTTACAAAATATATCAGAACATAAATTAAATTATCGTCGTGTCTTAATGAAAGTGACGGTCATGCAAATTTAATTGCAATATTATAGACACAATAATTATAACGTTTATTACATTTATATACTATAAATGTTTTTCGTATAAATGTTTGGCCTATAGAATGAATATATCGACTTGTACTTACATATTATAATTATGTTCTATGCACGATTTTTACCGGTGTAAACATTTTTATACATTGCATAAAAATATATAGTTATACATTTTGCATTTATGAATCATGCTAGTGTATTTAAAACTTTCGATGATAACAAATTAGACTATTTTTCTTTGTTTTTCGGTAAAATCTGAGGATTAAATAAAATTTTGTTTGGTTGCTTTTAATATATTAATTTTAAGGCCATATTACAGTGTTATCACTTAAATCGTATTTATTGTTTTTTTTAAATTTAAGATACCATACACATTTTCTGTTATTGTCGTCAATTTGTATGTCATCCCTAAATTATTTTTTATTTAATATGAGCTCAATTATTTATTCGCATTCGAATTATAGTTATTTGTTATATTAGAGTTTGTCAATTGCTTAGGTCTAGAAAATTTTAGAAAAATTATAGTTAGATAATAATATAACAATTAAATGTAGCTAAACGTTAAACAAATAATTTTTACTACGTTAATATTTAAAATTTTTCTACCATATTTTGTAAATTATAGTTAACTCTTTTCTCTCATAATTGTATATTTGGTTGATTTTTAAATACAAGTGTGTAGAATTATTTTTTTTATATAAATATACATTTTTGTTTTAAAGTATAAATAATTTTTATTCTTGTATCTATAAAATAATTTTGGAATAATAATAATAATATTTTTTTCATAAAAACATCAAAATTAAATAAATAATAATAATGATTAATAATTAACTCTATAACTCTCTTCGAGAAAAAATTGTAAAATAAATGCTAATAGATAATTATTCATATAATAATATATTAATTCAAATAACTGTATAGGCGTATTTTTAAAATAAACATTTAATAGTTTATCATAGATTAAGCACAATTGTGACAAATTGTTTCCTTCAAAATGAAGGTTTGAGAGTTAAATTAGTTTGGTACGTTTAAGTACTATAAAAATAAAGAAAATTTTTACTTTTAAAATAGATTTAATGTATATTTTTAGTGCGTATTAGGTAATTTTTTGAATATATATTTTTTAAAGTTATACATCAAATAAATAACATTCCAAGTTGAAAGCAGAAACAGCGGTGAGTAACGTTGGGCGACAGACACAACCACATTGTAGTTGTCATTGCAGGTTTACAAACATTTTTGTATTGATTTACTAAGTATGTACTATTATATATATTTATATAAGCGTTGTCATTACGAACTAAATTGTTTTTAATCTAATTTTTAAATTCAAAGCGTGTAATCGTCTTTTCCGAGCATAATGAGATGTAAATTACGGCAGCGTAGATCACAGCAATTGGATCCACTCATATGCTTCGCCATACGATCTTCGCTTCCCTATTCCACAGTCGTTATTGCTTAAGATTAAAATAAACACGCCACGCTAATAAGTTTTATTGTATTTTATTGATACGAAGTCAGAAAACTGTACAATTGGTAAATTTTCGTCTTTGTATCGAATTCGATTAACCAGGATCCATACAATCTTATAGAAGAAATTGAACACAAATCGCAGTCATGAGATACGTAAGAAAGACGATTTGTTCTTATAAATTAATATTTGTACGTTATACGTCGTGTGGTTTTACAAGGGCCACAGATTAATGAGTAATATAATATGATATATTATTTTACATTAACGAGTACATTACATCCGCATGTATTGTTCTATATTACAAATGTAGAACTTTGGAAAATTATGTTCAGTAGAACTAACCAATTTTTTTATTGTTAGCTTTAATATTAGAGCGAATAGTTTAGGTATTATCCAACTCATAAGTAAGAATATTAGGTTTCTAGGAAAACTCGTATGATTTTATTTGAAGTGCACATTTATTATTATCATTTAAAATATTATAATCTTTGAGATTAAAATATCAATAAAAGTTCATGAGATGTACTACCTTTAAATTTGATTCAATTCATTTTAATAAACTAACAATACATAATTGGTTAGGATTTGCCATGTTGTACGTTTGTTATAAAGTTAGTCGTACGCTTGATTTTAGTTGGAAAAATACGTATATATTACATGTATTTACGATTTAAAGCGCCTGAATACTGCAGTAAATTGCACGCTGAAACGGTTTTTTTCTATTTAAACATCTAAAAAAATAATAATCATTGTATTTTTAATCCACTTTTTTTTAAGGATTTTTTTCTTTTATAAATCATATTTATTACAGATTATTTATTCGATGTTTATCGATTGATACTTTATAAAATATAGGAAGGGATTTGAAATTATTTCTAAATACTCGAAAAAATTAAAAAAAAACACTGTGTAAAACGGCTGGTTTATTTATGTATATTAAATAATAACAATTACAAGATACATAATACAATTTTTAATAATAATATATTTATTGACACCAAAATCACAATTAAATAATATAATTATAAATATAGAATAAAATTAAGCTTTAAGTTCTCATTTTTAAAGCAAATCTTGTGTTGAATTGAGAGAATTCATTATAAGACAGTTAATTTTTTAATAACAAAGAAAATAAAAAATATGATTAAAATAAAAAAAAAAAATATACTTAATATTAATAATATTATTATTTTAATGTATGTCTCTCTGAATGAGTTTTTAAATCTAAAATGTTGACATTCCTCTTAAAACTATTATACAATTTTAATTTTTAAATATTTAATTCTAATATTTTAAAAATTTTTGCACCTACTTTTATCTGAAACAGATGGCTACATTTGCCAAAATTAGTAGAACACAAAAAAGATTTAATATTTTCTTTTTCTTTACTTCTAGCATTATACTTATGATTAAATCTTATATCAATGTTTCTTTTTATTTAAATTAATTTACAATCTATACTGGTGTATAGATCACTAAATTTTATGATGTTAGCTAAATAATATAAATAGGATGGTGAAAGATGTGGGACGTTTAAAGCGTCTGGCTGGATTTCCCGGAAGATGGTTGGAGTGAAAGTGGAGCCAGTAGAGGCATGAATAGTATTCATACTTTTAGATCGTTGTATAGTGTGATATTACCAGGGGACATTGATAATAATTTTTAGTCAAAAAGTCATGGAATTTATGATTTATGGCCTTGCTCGATCACGTTATACTTGAGCATTAATACGAATACCTTAATTATTATTTATACACAATTCTTTTTCCATGGTTATAATTTGGCGTTAACATTTAATAGACTGTTTATGTTTTAAATTTATATTTAAAATAAAAATAGTTAATTTCATAAAAATGTTTGATTTTCTTGATATTTCTTAAAATTATTTCGTCAAATTTGTATTATTATAATTTGATATATAATATATCTATAATAGATAATTAAAATGCGATTTAGATGAAATTTTGGTTCATTAAATTATTTGTCATTGCAATGGTATGCACAATAAACATAGTAAGTATAGTAAGTATCTACCGACTTCCCGTAAATCTCAATAACATAATTATTAATTCATCGTTATTTATAATATTTTATCTTTTACTAATTAGGTGCATATGCGGAAATAGGGATAACCATTTTTGGGTAGATGGTCTTAAATAATACATTAATACTAATAAGTAATTAGTAATAAAAAATACCAATACATAACTACATACTAAAATATCTATGCTTTGGAGAGACATCCCTTTCCAAACCACAGCATTATTTTTATGAGGGAGTTGCTCAGCTTTTACGATTCCGCTATGATGTTGTGATTATGATTGGAAGATACATGTATATATCGTACATATATTTTAATATTTTCTTCTGAATTCAGACTACCGTTATGTCCCATAGATACGTGTGTTATGTATGTGCTTTTATACAATACATACGCAAATTATACGTATCGTGTATATGTTATTAATATTACTATTTATTATAAACGTATGCAACCGATTAAAATGACAATAGGACATGGGTGTTAGCATGGGTGTTAGGGAAAAAAATGTTTTTGGTCTGCCACTACAAATGCTGTTTAATTAGCATAATATTGTCGCTGTACACGATTGGACCGGCGTTATATAAGAACGTGTAGCGCGGGTGGAACGATTTATATATACTGTTTGATCGATCGAGTTTGTTACACTTACATACGTAAACACATAAACGCGTGCACACGCGTGTTATCATGATAGATACGTAATTTATTTGTGATTAATATCGAGACTATTCGCAGAGACTGATTTACAAGTTGCTGATCATAGCGCAAGAACTTCTGTTCGGCAAGAAATTGTTTTTCGATTGGCAGTTCGGCGACAACTGGGCGCTGAAAAGCATGGAGATTTTGGAAAAAGAATTGGAGGCGGAAAAGAACCGAAAGGATGTCGATGGCCAGCGGTCGGACGACCCGAAACGGTCGGAGTATGTGTACCGTAGGCAGATCGTCTGGTTCAACACCATCGGATTCCTTGTGCTCCACTTGGGCGCCGTGTACGGCCTGTACTTGTTCTTGACATCGACAATGATACTCACCATGTTGTGGAGTAAGTAAAACGAATGATAACTAATAATCAGTAAATGTAGTATAACACAGTACGATTTCTAAGCTCAATTGATAACGATGACGAGGTGATCCATATTATATTTATAATTAGCCACATTCCGTTTTAGAAAAAATAAATATTTTTGCTAGTTACCTACCGGTTTTTTATTTTATAAATTGTATAGGTTTTTTTTTGAAAAAAATCATTGAAAAACTATGTTTTTAATTTTATATGATCTGAAACAGAATATAAGTTTTTTTTAATTAGTAGATATTTTTATTTAGACTAGCTGAGTTCTTTGTAGGGCATATGCAGGTACTCTTTAAAAGTTATACGTATCTTAAGTTTAAAGTTTTAAAGTATTAATGATAAGGAAAAAACAAATAAACTAATATTAAATGTATAATAATTACTCATAAAAAATATTCTTAAAAAGTATTATGCATTCGATTATGAAATTAATAATACATTAATACAGTATAAGTAGTCATTAAAGAAATGAAATTTTAAGAAATATCAAGATGAATTATTTAAATATAAAAAATTTCTTAAGTTGTGTAGATAAAAATTTGACAACGTTACAACCTTATTCGTACTTTATCGTATTAAATTTAAATATTTAATATTAATTCTTCTATAATAAATTCGTCTTCCATATGGTTATGATGTAACGTAAAGATTTAAATAAACTGTTTAGGTTTTAAATTTATCTATATTTTTCCCATATGGAGATTAAAAAATAAAAATAAATCTATTTTTTAAATGTTTTACTTGATATCCGCCATTCCTTTGCATCAAAATTAGTCATCAATTACAAAAAAAAAAAAAAAATAATATTTTTGAAATAATGAGTGTTTTTACGTTAAAAGATTCGCCTGGTTGATATATTTAAAATGTTGAGAATCCAATTAAAATATTTTGATGTACTTAGCATTGCTGGTAGCGGGCGCAAGTGCGTTCTCCGTCACTATGGGCGCTCACAGACTTTATACGCACAGGACATTCAAATGTAATGATTGGGTGAAAGCTCTGCTGGTGTTCGGGCAGACGGTCGCGGGACAAGTAAGTCTCTACTATATAATCTTATTACAGTTTAGTATTTTTGAGAAATTTTGTCGACTTCTCATGCTTATTTGATTTTTCTTAAATGCATTCTGTTGTTGTTCTCAGAATTGCTTGTATGTTTGGATCAGAGACCACCGACAGCATCACAAGTACAGCGACACGGTGGCCGACCCACACAATGCGTCGCGGGGTTTCTTTTTCTCGCATATAGGATGGTTGATGGTACGCAAACATCCAGAAGTCATTGAAAAAGGCAAAAAGATCGACATGACCGACATCGAAATGGATCCATACGCAATGTTTCAAAAAAAGTAAGATTTAAACCGATATTTTTGATTAAAAAAGTATCTATAAATACAATAATTTTATTTCTACGTATCACACATTTATTGTTGAGTGAAACAAAAAAATTAAATTTTGACACCATTTTTAGAATATACTTTTAGTATAATTTTTAATTTAATCCGTGTTAAGTTAAGATAATTTTTCACAAATAGTCGTAGAGTTAAAAATTCAATTTTGAAAAAAAAATGTTACTCATAGTGTCTTTAAATTGAGCGCTTGTGTTATACACGCATATTAAGTACTCGCCTATATGTAATACCGTTGCTATGCACACAGATATTACAAAATACTGTTCACGGTTTTGGCCATGCTCATGCCGATGATCGTGCCACACGTTTTATGGGGAGAAACCCTGTGGAACGGTTTCTTCGTGTGCTTCCTATTTCGGCTGATGATGGTTTTAAACTTGACCTGGCTGGTCAACAGTGCTGCGCATCTTTATGGAAACAAACCATTTACCAAGTGAGTAAATATTTTAAGTGGTCTCCAACCGTATAGTATAAAACCATATACCTAACGTTTTCATATTTTATCGTCATTTTGTCACGTGGCGATTTTCTTTTATATAAGCTTTATTATAGTGAATTAAAAAGCTTTAGAAAAATTACTAATAGTCTTACCCTTATGTTATTTGGTCTCTGTCTTACAAACGTATAACTACATTATATCAAATAAGAGAATTATTATGCTTGTTAGCACACTAATTGTTTTCTCCAAAGCAACAAAGTTAATTTTCGTTCAGTAGAACTATAATCTTGTGTTGCTACTTGGCTTTAAGTTTAAAGTGAAGTGATTAGTGAATAGTCAAACTCTGCAACAAAGGTCAATGCACCAGTCGGCTAATTTTTTTAAATGTTTTCATTGTTTTAATTCTGTCATAATTATTACCTATAATAAATATTATATTTTGTATGATTTATTGCTATAATTAGTAATATTTATCATTATCAATAACATACATTTCTTGTCGGTTTTAAAAATAAATATCGAAAGTGATCTAATTTTCACTATTAACTATGATAATATGTATAATTAAAGAATTTTCTGTCACAATTTAGAAAGAAAATTAAAATTTTAATTTTTAATTTTTTTTATTAGGTATTAATGAACTCAATTCATTATCCACTGTGTTACTTTTTTTTCTATAGTTAGGTGGTTTTTTTTTTGCCTTTAGACAGTAAATTTCTAAATATTGCCGAAATCACACTTTAAGTAAAGAATATTATCTGTGTTTGTATGCTGGTTTTTAGGATATTTGAATTTTTTTTGAATTTTCATGTTCTGTATAGGTATTTAACTTGTATACAATTGAAATACATATTGTCAACATGCAAATACGATAATATTTTTTGCCTTAATAAGTTTGATACTTGATGAATATACTTTGTAAGACGGAGAAAACGTATGTGGGTCTTTTGGTTAATTTTAGGTAAATTATTAAACATTATTGAAAAAAAAAAAACAATGTAAAAATTCTTTACATATCTCGGAATAGTCATCGATTTCCTTACCACAACGATGCCACGTTGTTCTGTATTAGTAGGTATATATTTTATAGGTTAGGTTGGATTATAAATGTATAATATAATATATAATCGTAATATAACAAACATTTTCGTCGGTTCGCGGACGATGTGGACTGGATGCAGTGATATAATGCCCGTGGAAAACGTTTACGTGTCCATGTTCGGGCTGGGCGAGGGCTGGCATAACTATCACCATTCGTTCCCGTGGGACTACCGGGCCGCCGAGTTCGGGCAGTACTTTAATCTGACCACCATGCTGATCGACTTTTTCGAAGAGATGGGATGGGTGTGGGACAAGAAGTACGCGACACCGGCCATGGTCCGAAGCCGAGTGACGAAACGCGGAGATGGCACGCATTGCAAGTACAGTCGTCCGCAGTTTAAGAAAAATGATGAATCCTCGGAACCAGTGGCGGACGATGAGACTTACGAAGAGCTATTCTGGCTGGAGGAACGGTCGGCCGAGCGTGCGGCCGAGGCTCAGAAGGGCTGAACGTTTCCACACCCGCGAATAATATAATATAATGCATTTTTTATACTTAGCTATACAGTATATATTAATTATTACTATAATAATTATTATTATTATTATTATACGTCGCCAGAGGATATTTTTTAGAAACATTTTTTTTTCTTATATTATGTATGTATGCACTTGTATATTATATATAATCAATTTACACATGTCGGCGATTAAGTGTGACTCTCTCTCTCTTTATCTATCTTGCTCTGGGATGTATACATAATATTTACGTTGCTTGACGATATAATAATAATAACATGTATGATAGATATAGGAACCACAAACATTTGTAATAATAATAATTATGATAGTAATATATGTAGTGCTCACATTGGAAAAATATAAGGGGGATTTTTTTGAATTGAAAAAAATCAGCATCCTTCAAATTGTTGAGCTCAATCTAATTATATTTTTTAGATTCAATATGGTAACTTTAATGCATTATCATAATTATAATAAATTGAACAATTTCTTTAATTAAATTTGAACATATTACTCAATTTAATTTTTTGAAATATAAATTATTGAAGTTTTTACACAGCGATCTTATTATCTGCTATGAAATTTTGACTTTTATCATTTATTTTAATGCTAAAAATCATAACAGTTAAACGCTATATGAATATAGTAAAAAATAGGTAGTAATGTTCTGCAATCATTATCTGAAAAAATCAATAATATTTACGTACCACTTTTTATAGTGTTAATAATCGTTGTTGTTGTTATTCAAAATTATAAAATATGTAAATCGTTTAATAGTAATATAGCCGTTTTTTTTTATGTACATACATGTCTTTACGCGAGTATTTGTGTTCTCACTTTCGGGCGTACATTTATTTTTCTTCTGAGAAATACGTGCTCTGTATAGTATATAATCATTAAATTATTATTGGTTTTCTACTATTGCGTTTACGCGTCCGGGATGTAGGTGTTCTTAACTTTTATTTAGATATTTTATAATATTTTGTCCTTAAATTACACGTAAATACGGGTTAATTACTTTGAAAAACAAATTCGAAATATGAATAGGTAATATTTAGTCGTGATTGTGAAATAAAAAGGCCGTGATTTCCCGCATTCCACGTTCCGTGGACAACGTGTAGCCATAAAAATGTACCGAAAATAGAAACATTGCTACAAGTGAAAAAATACAGAATTATAATCTAAATATTATTGTCAATTAGATATTTGCTATACGGCAGCCAAACCACCCAAACCTCCTCGAGTCTACAGAATAATAGTATATTATATACTGTATTGTTAAAAAATTGTATTTTAATTAATACGACGCATGGCCACTGTAGTAACGTTATCCAAAAAAATCTTTTCAATCTTGATCGCAACCAATCAAATATGTATACGTATGCATGTAAATACTCAAGTGTAAACATAACGAACCCATAAAATACAATTCCATTTCGTGTTCAATAATATAATACCATATAATATGTTAATTTATTGTTGACACGCTGACGCTGCACATTAAGTAGAGGTACCTACTTGAAAATCACTTCCTTTTCCGATTATAATATTGTACACGACGTGTATTATAATATATAATATTATATTATGTAACATGGCCGGTTGTTTACGTTTTTAAAGTGTATTCTATTATTGGTTAGTAATACTCAGCTAGTGTGCATATTAACATCTTTGAAAAAATAATGTGAACCTAGCTAGGTTACCTCGCCTGAGCGGAAATCTATGTATATGATCAATATCGCGCATAAAAACATTAAAGTTTGTTTAGTATTTAAGTTTATAAAGATTGCGTTTAATTATATTATTTTTAACTGATAAATTTCAATAAATAAACTTAAGAATTTGTAGATATCAAACAACTGAACACTAAAGCGTTGACGATGATCGATGTTGAACGGGATAAAATATGACTTACGAAAAAATCATTGATAATCAATAGGGTCACAGTGTTAAGTCGTTAATTCATAGTCTACTTTTCAAATATTACGAAATATAATTCGAGAAATGCAAAGAATATTTTTAGTTCAAATACTAAACAATATATTACTCACAACTGCAAGCAAAACCTACTCAGCATCATACAACATACTTACAGAAATCTTTTAAGAACAATGATAATTCTCTTCACCGCTCATTCTAAAATTAAACCATTCAGATTAAGCGTAAATATATTAAAATATTCTTTAATTTTAATATAAATTTGAAGTTGGAAAACTTTTTTCTAAAATATAGTTTACATTTTAAGCTAACATTCATTTAATATTTATACTTTAAAAAGGGTAATATACGAGTAGTATAATATTTTAACATGTAATACTACGTAGTATTTAGTTATATGACTGTAATAGGCACTTCTTAAAGAGAATAACTATAGCCTATAAGTAAACTTTTAATATTTTAATTTTATTCTATAAATGAACACATGCGTTTTCGCAGAAATGAATGTGTATGCTTAAGAGCCAATAAATTCAAAATAAATGATTATCAAAATTTTATTCTCTACAGTTCATATACCTATTAAACACGTATTTTAACGCGATAATTGCAATATAGGTATATTTTACTGGTAAATAATATTTTTATTTCTAAAAAACGTTTTTTGTCTTATAATGACCCAATTTTTTAATGCATTATTAAAACTGCTATGGCACATGATCATTATTGATTAATTAATATAATTATGATTCACTACCAATGTATGAGTTGTACGGGTGTTTAGAAAATAAATGATCTTTTAAACACAGGATAATAATATTTTAATAATTTTATTACTGAGATATTATTGATTTTTCTATAATAATGTTTAAATTGTTCGAATAAACTATGTTAGAAAAAATGATCTATACATTTTATAGTATTTAGTGAAAAACAAAAACCGAAAATAATGAATACCTACAGCAATAATATTATTCATTGGATAGGTAAACAAATAATTCAAACAAGTATTATTATTTGAACTCCATATTTTTCTTTCACCAAGTTTTTATTCATATTCTGGTATTTTACTTTTTAACTATGTATAAAAACCATTTTTCCAAATACTTTTTTTATGCCATTTAAGAAGTGTCCTTAAGCAATAAACAATTTTTCTTCATTAACTAAAATAATAGTTATATTATACTCAGTTTTAAATACTCATATTTTACACAAAATATTTAATATAATATCGTAATGAACACATGATGTTGAATAAAAAAATAAAAATGAAAACCCGGGTTCCGATTCAATTACACACTTGTGCAAACTTTTGATGAGTTGATACGTATTTACCTGATTAAATATATTTTATTTTAGTGTCCCGTGCACAGTAGTCTTGCAGATTGTAAGTAATTTATGATGGGGAACTATTTACATAATGTGTAAGAAATTAATTGTTTACATTAGTATAGATGCACAAAGAAACACACTCATCGGTTTATCAAGTCATGTGGTCTGTCGAGGAATAAACGAACCTTTGTGGCTTGTAAGTTGTAAGAGTATAATACAATGGAGGTTATTGATTAATATTATACCAAATAATATTTTAGTTTATATTGGACGAGAGGAGGCTAAATCAAACAACTATTGATTTTTGGTACTTATTAGGTGGTCATGGTTGACTATTTTAAGTACTATTTGAATGTAACAAAATAAAAAGTAACGATTAGATTGATTGAACAATGTGTAGGTAATTACTAATTTGAAATGTTGATGACTAGATGCGGGTGATCTTGCAGGTCGTCCGGTAGCAACATTGATTTTTAATATGACTTCCACTGGGTTAGGCTAGAAGAATTATAGGACATGACGTAGTGAACAAAGTTCCACTTTTATTACAATAACTCGATGTATAGATTTTTAAGAAAACACATATTTTTTCACGAATAAAATAAAATAAACGTGACTCGGGTGAAATTTTCGTGCCAATCGACCTGAAATTTATAGATATTGCTGTAGACTAAAAATTCTCGAGGACAGATCGATCGATCGATCGATTGAATATATAATAACAACGTTAATTTCAAAGTTTACAAAAACGATTGCATTTTCGTGTTGTACTGGCCTGGATTGATGTAACTATATAAAACGTAAATGCACGTTCCAAAAACGGTGGCGACGAGTAAAACGAATGACATCGAGTAGATTACGCGTGTTAAAACATATTACAATTAATATTAATCGTCATCGTGCCAGTAAAGTACTGCATGATACTTATTGCAAGCATTTACCCCGTTTCCGATTTCCAATGATTAGGCATTACATCAATGTCGTATGTACGATAGGTAAATGAAAACGCAGTTTATAATATAATATTATTACTGTAACGTAATATTTCGATTTTAATGTTTAACGAGTTAATAATTACCGTCCATTACGGTCGATGGCATTGCGACGACAACAGCATACATCTACGTGCATCACATTCGTGGCTTACGGGTTAGTCGCCACTCGTGTGGTCGTTTGGCAGTTTCGCCGCAGTATACGATAGGTATTATAATATTATAATATTTTATGTAAATTTAGGTTGTGGTTTGTTGACGGAGAAAAAAAATGCATCATCTGCACTATTATGATCGGTGTATTGTTTGACGAGTACAATATAATATTATGATAAACACTCGAGAAAACAATTCGTGATGGAGTTATCGCTACAGTTATTGTCGATAATTGCATCGCTGTTGTGTCACCCTGTCGTTTTGATGTCGGCCCGACGGAACATAACTAGACACGTGAGTACAAATAAACTACAATAACGTGGCCAAACCAAAATCGAGTGAAATAATTGATTTTGAGTGCTGGTGAATTGGCGAAGGGATCGTGCGTTTTTAATGCGCGGGGGGTGACGAAGGTGTATACTTGTATCGTGTGCGTTTTAATCGTTTTACATTTAGAGACACTTTTAAGGAGACACCACACCCTCATGTGTTGTCCGTATTTTATCTGTTTTTATGTAGCAGATTTGCGTTCAGTGGAACTCATTATGTGTGGTTAGTTTTAATTTTAGAATTAATTGGCCTATTATCAAAGTTAAAGCTAAGAAAATTATCAGTGATTAAGCGAGACAGGAATATGTAAAACATTGAAATGCTCGTGTCTAGCATATATTTAAATAAAGAATAAAAATCGATACTTGATTATTAATAATTGTCTTACCTTTGACTTTGATAATAGATTAATTCACTATGATATTATTTAAAGCTAAAAACACAAAATGGGGTAGATACTACTGAACGTAAATTTATTATATTGTATATCTATATAGGATGGAGACAATACGTGCCGGTGTGGCGTTTTCAGATGAAATCGATACAATTATATTACTTATTTAAAATATTTGTATTTATCTGAGTACTTAAAGCAATATTTTACACAATATAGGCTGGAATATGTTGCTATACTACTAAAACAGTCTTCATAAATATATATAAATATACCGTGAATCGGTAAAATATTTTTTCCTTATACGACATGTATTGTGATATTTAGTTTTATTTAGAGTATTTGGTATAAAATTAGCTATAGGCGAATTTCTTTCGGAGACTCGAGTAGGAAAAAACCTGAGAAATTTTTTTTTAATAGTCTCTGGTCAACCAAAACAAAATTGTGAAGTAAAGGGCCGAGAAAAGAGTAGTAATTTATATCATTTATAGGTATCACTGTAGTATTTTATATTTTTGTGTAGTTATATATTATTATTACAAATTATAATAAATGTTTTGATAATAAAATATTATCATTATTTTTTAATATTATAATACTTATTTTTTATCGTATCAGTTAGAAAATAGATGATCAATCAATATAATTGAACTATAATATATTTTATGTTAAGTATATTATATAGTAATAAATCGAAATATTTTGTTTTATTTAACCAATCATTAAAACATGAAAATATAATTTCTATATTAAAACATACACCGAGAGAATTTTTTATGAATTCCGTTAAATACAATTTTTTTTCTACTCGTCGATCACGCCAATTATATATAATTATACAGCTATTTATAATTTCTTATACTAGGGTGACCATACGTGTTGTTTTATACAGGATTTTCCTTTATTTCAATTTTATGTCGTGTTATCTTGAAAATCTTCTTTCAGGACGCTTTTTGTCCCGTATTATTCCCGATTTTAGTCTTACTATTTTAGTCTAACTTTTGAAATTGAATTTAGAATAGTCGTTATTTTTTCGGTATTTTTGTATGACATTATTGAATAAAATAATATAAAAATCTATACTCTTCAGTAGTATTTTTGGATTCTTGTTTTTACCATAATTATTGCTAAATCACATTGTTGTCGGCGACGTAAACCGTACTTACGTCCTACATATAATAGTTTAGCCCAATTATAGTAGCTCCATGGCCTCCATATTGAGCACAAGCGTCGTCACACATATTTTGAAATTAGAAAAACCTCGGTATGCTATAATCAGATTTCAGACTGATAGGAAAAACAGTATGAGTAAAGCAATGCCATGTTTTGATCATTGTGAAATCAAAAACTTGAAGGTTTATTTAAATTCTGAAGTATTACCCTACGAAGATTTTCAAAGCGACTTTAATAAAAACAAGATGGCTACATTATACCGCGCATATACCAAGCTTCAGAAATCCTGCTATGGTCCTGATAATTTTACTCCTCTATTGACTTGATCAGATTTCAAAAAACCATCGCCGATTATAGTTATGAATATGACTATATGAGCAGACAAAACGATAATGTAAAAGCGTCAACTGTTGATCTAAGGATTGAGATTGAGACCTAGGAAGCGTTTCAGCCTCCACTTCGGCATATCGCTTAATATTACATGACCAAATTATAACTTAAAATCCATTTAATGGCAAAGTAAGAACAATTATGTAAATATTTATTTTAAAACTTAATATTATTTCAATGAATAAAAAATAATTTTTATATATATCATGTCTTTATTTTACATAAATTGTTAATACAACTGTACTTAGAAGGGTGGATACATCACGATATAACGGGTGGAAAGGGGGGCATTTGAGAGGCTGGGCCGAACATACGAGTATGTGATAGCATAGAGATAGGCTGGACAGGGTAACCGAATTTACCAGTTTGACGGGGGATCCAAAACATACTAAAACATACTACTGACGTGGATCGGCGGTGCTCGTTGGGTTCAGGAGATCCGCCGACAACTCATCGGACGGAGTGATTCATGAGCAGCAGTTATTATGGACTTGTTTTTATTAAGATTCATCGTGTTATTTCCATAATTATTAATGTTATTAATATAAGTTATGTTAACATTACTTGACCCATTAAAATTTTTCATAAAATTAGAATGTTCTTTGTATTTCGGAATATTTTGTTCATTGGCATGACATAATTTAAGAATTTGGGAACACCCTTTAATAAGGGCTAAAAATATTCTGGCATATTTTTTATCATCGGTTTCTATGGGTTGTTTTTTCAATTCATTAAATTTTATCTTTAGTTCATCAATTTCTTTAAATATTGCTTTGTTGTTTTCTATAGTCGTTTTATTCTTGGGTTCGTAAAAAAAAAAAAATTAAAAATTTTTATAATTTTTATACATTTTAAACTTAGTACTTACTAATTGCGCAATTGAATATATATATATTACCAGCCAAACTAAAACATAATAATAAAACTAATATGATATTTTTTTATGTTCATTTTTTTTTATTTTAATATCCACGGTATAATTATCTTCAATCTAAAAAAAAAAATACGTAACAATATTATTTCCAGTTATAAATTACTGGAAAAACATTATAATATTATATACTGTATATAATAAAATACATCTATTATACAAGAATTCATTATTTTTAACAAGATACAATTTCGAAGAATGAATTACACAATGGTTATGTAATCAAATATTCGTTTAGCCTTAAACGTAACCAAGTGTGATTATTAGCTTTTGTTTGTTATTAGTCAGGTTACACAATATATATAAAAAAATATAATCATAATGCACAACATTTATTTATAAGTATAACCGATATTCGAGGCGACCGTGTTGTCTATATGAGACTTGCGATTGACACTCGCAATAATCATCGATCAACGGTACACAGGTAGTGACTATACGATTATATGCCACTCTCTCGTTATCGAAAATGTAAACCAATAATGAAATTAAATTACGTACATGACATACTGCCCGCCCTGAAATACTATTTAAAATTTACAGCTGACAATTAATTAATAACATATAAATAATGAGTTCAATGACTCGGTACTGTTTCTACAATTTACAATTTTTTTTTTTAAGTAAAATACTAATATACGCGATTAAAGGAAATTTTAAAAAGTATTAATTTAATTTAACTATGTTATTTTATATTTTTCAAAATAATATTTTTATGTGTCTAAATTTTAATTTTTAATAATTTAAAAATTATATTTTTTCACAGTTAAAAATCAATAAATAAAAATATAATAAATATTAATTTAAAAATATTATGATTATTATTTTTGTCCTGTTTTTTATAAATGTGGTCACCCTATCTTATACTTACGTGCAATAAACGTGTGTACACACATAAATCCAATCTTCTATTTAAAGTCGTTTCTGATGGTTTTATCAACACGACAAAACTTAAAATGTTGATGGTGAATGGTGAAACAATTAATCGGAGACAGTTAAATAGATATTCATAGTACGTTTGTGGCAAATAATAATAATGACGTATTAATTATTATAACATTATGATCATGTTTTTCGATTTGTTATAATACTTAAGTAAGAATCTGTGAAGTTGGGTTCTTGTGATTTGTGTACTTCGAACAATTGCAAAATTTGTCCCGTTGTGAGTTATTTGCAATATGTATGATGAATACTTGCCATCTCAGCCGGCGAACGATCCATTTATACAGTTATTTTTGTAGGAATATAATATTATGTATTAATGTATTATCATCATCTTATTTTTACAGTTATATAGTCGTGATGACCAAAAGGCGGATGACGTAGCGGTGGATTCGAGATGTCAGCCGTGTAGTGAGTTACATACTATAATAGTATTATGCTTTAGACTTTAGAGGACAGCATATTTATAAGTGGATATTTGATAATATTTGGAGGAGAGGTGTTAAAACTTTGAAAAAATACACGGGGATTAAAAGTATCTTATATTGACATCAGTGTTACCAGATGTATTTAAAATTTTTATAAAGATGCTTAAGATCTCCCCGAACCAGCCCTCCCCCTAAATCCTAATAACCATTTATACATACAAACACATTTACTGTCTTTACCTCATATTAATATAGTAAAATTAGGCCCAAAAGAACACGTTTCCTTTCGTTAGTTTCAAAATTTCAAAATATAACAATATTACTTGTTTCTCGATATTTTAATTTTAAGGCGTGTCATGAGCATTTATAAAATCGAATATATTACTTACAATAACATTATTATTAATCGCTTTGACGTTATGGACAACAGCACATCTATTTATTTATTTGTTCCCGTGTTACGAGCTAGCCAATACGGAGACAATAAATGCAGGTGTGGTGATTACTCGATTATAATATCTATCTCGTCTTATTAAAATAAAAATGAACAGAAAATATTTTAATTTCAAAATTTTGTTTCTTAACGCCGATATCGCGTTTTTTTATACGATTTTAGTAAACGTTAACGAATCACCTGCAGGGAATCCCAACTCGCTCATCATATCTATTTACTAAGACTGTTGCGTCTATTCGTAATACATTACATTTTATACGTAGTGTGCGGTGTTGGATATCCCAGATCGAGAATCGTGGGTGGCAGCGAAGTCAGAGAAAACGAATATCCTTGGATGGCGTCACTGTGGAATACCAGGAGGAAGTTTTTTTGCGGCGGTTCCATCGTCACCGATCAGTACGTACTCACGGCCGCCCATTGTTTTAGGTAAGTGATTTATCGGCCGTATCAATTGATATGAATTACAGAATGTGCCGATTCTCCTTCTCTAGTTTATATATACTTTGGATAGGAACTACTAAAAAAACTAGGGAGGGTATTTTGCTACATTCTGTATTATATTAATTATTAACACGACGACACCACAGTAAAATATTTTGTATTTTCTCGCATTTGAGTACATAGCCGTACAAAAGTAGGTATATGTTTAGAAATAGTTTTAAGAAAAAGATCACAACCTTTCAAAAGTCCTTCTCCCTTTCCACAGGCTGTAAATGTAGAAACAATTTATAATTCCCTTTTTAAAATAAAAAAAATATTTATAAATTCTATGTAATTGTCTTTGAAACAGTAAAAACTTAATGGTCGGGTTAAACAAATCGAATAAAATCTTTTTATTATCCATAAAATATATGGCGGACATCACAAGAATTGAACAAATAATTTTTGATTTTCCATTTATTCAAATCATAAAATAGATTTGTAACTCATAAAATAATATAAATAGTAATGATAAGTCTAAGAAAGTCTTAGACTTCAAAATACGAAACATGCAAACGAGCGACCAATATCCATTCCTACGCGTCTTTACATAAACGACATGAAAATATCAAATCGAAACTATAACTATATCTAATCGGAATAGTAATAAATTATAATTGTCTGTACATCAAAGCGAAGTGCCGACAACCAATTATCGGGAGGTTCATGTTGTACTCGGGCACACCAGGAGGCCCGGCAGACTGTTTCCGGGCGGATCGCACATCATCCGGGCAGCGGTAGTGAAGATACACCACAAGTATAATCGACTGGGAGCGAACGTCCACGACAACGACATAGCGTTGGTCAAGATGGTCAGACCTGTGAAATTCGAACGCACCACCCAGCCCATTTGTCTGCCTATGATCAGTGAGCGAATTATTTTACAAAACTAAATTGTAGGACGTTTATTGACAATATTATTTTACATACCAATATAAATTATTTAATGACATGAATTTTCTATCATTTTAACTGCGCTGCGTAATTCACACATTTGATGGGAGTATTGTTAATGTAGTACTAGTTTAATTAATCTCACGGAAGTTATAAATATTAAAATATGATACCGTATTTTTAATATCTAAAGTAAGAAAACTAGAGTTATACTGGTAATATAAACTATATGCTTGTACGAAGGTATCTATAATTCACTCGCAAATCTATAAATCTGGAATTGGGGTAGAGAGTACAATTTTATTTTTAGAAAATCTACAAATATAGTTTTAGTATATATTAGCAAGGTATTAGGTATATTATTAGATAATATATTTTCAAAACCGTAATTAATTTAACAATATGCATAATATATAACTTATCAAAGGGGGGGGGGGAGTCTGTGCTCATAATAATTGTTATCTATGAAATTTGATTTTTACGTTTTTAATCCTATACAGAGGCGGAGACGCATTCGAATAAGCAACAAAACAGTTAATCGCCTTAGAAAAGTATTTAGATTAACTACAAAATATATATAGTAACTAAAGTGATTTCTGCTATTATCGTTGTAGTTAAGCAATTTATTAAGTGAATTCAACTAATTACATTAATAGAAAATTAATAACTAGATAACTACAGTATTGTACGAAGTATAGTCATTATAGTTAATGTTAAAATATCATTAGATATTTAAACGCTACAAATCAATTATTTTCGTGTAGTCAGTACGACCAAACAATACTAATAACTAATAAGGTACTAAATAATCATTACCCATCTATATGTCTATATCTTACTAGCGTTTAGTTGAGTTCAACTGTAATCTTTAAATGCGAAGTAGTTCTGCGATTCCCGCCTTTTTATTTTCTCATTGCTTCGGCATAAACCGTGTTTATCTTCGTCACGACGTCACGGTTATAATAATATACGCAGGGTACGACTACGGCGGGTTGAGCGCGGCCGTGGCCGGTTGGGGACAGTTGAGCGAATTCAGTAGCACGTCACTAAGCCTCAGACACGCCATGCTTCCCGTGTGGACCGAAAAGGAATGTGCTGCCGTACCTGAGATCGAGAAAACGGGATACACGTCCAACATGATGTGCGCCGGACTCCGAGAAGGAGGAGTAGATTCGTGTCAGGTACGCGTTAGTACCTACATAAATAAACATTTAACATGAGACTCGTGAACTCAAATTCACTCTTTATTTGGTCCTAAAATTTAACCTAATATATGTTCGAAAAAAATCCATTTCACAGGCTTAGGGCTATAAATAAACAATATTAAACAATTGTAGTTCTAGAATATTAAATGCTAAAATAAGGAAAGAGTGTAATTATTATTTATTACCTACTTCGTATTAGTTATTACCTACTGGCTACTTATTAGTAATTAGTACCTAACTTATTGAATAGATACCACATACATTTGAATTCTACTGTAATTGATTATTATTTATTATTATTGTTGTCAAATACTGCTACTTACAGAGTAACAGAGTATCGATGATCGACTATACCTAACCTATGCGATATCTAATTATTAGTCAATTCGTATAGCCAGTATTAAATGACGTGGATAAGATATCGTTAGAAAAATCCAATATTAACTAGCCTTTTTATCCTACTGAGTTAGGTGTATACTAGCCGTATTTAAATAAATCATTTTTAAATTTTATACTTATCAACCTGCCTATCCTGAAGTATCCTGGTTGCGTACCAATAATTGTTTGATGAAATACAGTTATAATTTATAAATATATCCGAATCTGGGACTGAAATATATAGCTCTTAGGTCAAGTGAGCATTTGATATGCTGCGGTTTTATCGCAAAGTCGTTGCTGTCAAAAATCGATCAATCTTGAGGCCTTTTTATGTGCCTTTGTATATTATTGGTCATCAGAGGTTGATAAATAATCCTTTTAGGGCGACAGCGGTGGACCTTTGATGCTTTACGATAATAACGAAAAAATAACAGTGGCAGGTGAGCCTATTGCAACATTATTTCATAAGATATCTTTCGATTTCTATTACAGCTGAATACGTTGGTGATCGTGTAAAATGATTCGTTTTCCAGGAATCGTATCTTGGGGTATCGGGTGCGGAGCTCCGAAACTCCCTGGAGTATACACACGGGTAGACAAATATCTAGGATGGATAATGAGAAATACGAAGGACAGTTGCCACTGTACAAACTGAATCCAGTTTTCATGGATATAATACCCGTTGTAAAAATGTGAGTTTCCATCGTTCAAATAATATGACACGTTTTAATAATATATGACGTACTTATATAATATATACATAATAAATAATAATATAATATAAACTAAATGAAATAGGTACGAGCCAACGCCCAACTATTAACTAATCACGCGGTTTTGTCTAGAATAAATACTATTATGATTTATGATCCATTCACATTTGAAAAAAAAAATCCCAAATAAATTTCCCACAAAAATGTTTGGGTATGTCGATTTGTACGTTGTACACCTGAGTAAATGATTACAACTGTGATGGATGTGTTACATATTTAAACGATTCTCATTGGAGACCACGGCCATAGACGCTAGTAACTATCTAAGGACTAAGACAATAACCAAAACGAAGTGCTGTCTCTATTCATAAATATTATATTCTCACTTAATTTATTTTACCGATATTACTATTAGTAATATAATGACGTAGATATTATATTAGATTTTGAGTGGAGCGATGAATGTACTGATTTTACAGTGATGTGTTTTTTTCGCCTATGTGTACGGCGATACGTAGTCGATAAAATGCGTTAATTTTCAAAAATGGGGGTGATTTTTGGTAGAAAATTGAATTTATTTTATACTTTGAAGAGGTAAAAACAAAAAATTTCCAATATTTTTTTATAATTAACAAAAACAGAAACACACGATAAGGAAAAAACGGGAGATTTTACGTTAATCCAGATTTTGACTAAATCGATTATGGTTTTTTTGTTGTAATACGAGAACAAATAACCGTAGATACTAGAATTTTTCACCAAATGTTTATGCTATCATTTTATAGTTACGATAAAATTATTTAAATTTTTAAAATATTTCGACTGTTTTGAAACTATTTAAACGCACTAGATATGTTTATTGATAACATTTAGTACTATAAATGAGCTTTAAGAGTATCAATACTCAATAGCCAACTTATAAACTAAAACTTCATTACAGCAAACAATATATTTAAGAAAATAAAAAAAAAATACCTATATTAAACTCATGCCATGAATAGTTATTTAAATTATACATGAAACATATCTAAAAGAATTATACATAAACGCCCATGCTTTCAAGGTTTGTCTATTATTATTATTATTATTATAAATTGAGTTTTTAAAGTTTTTTGTTTGTTGATAATAATATGGCGTGTATGGGTAGGTACTAATATTTATGCCAAAAAACAATGAACATTTTAATAATACATAACAAAAATAAAAAGTATTGTATCATACAATACAATTTATATCTACTTTAGATTAGTATGAATAGGATTGTAGTGTAAATAGTGTTTGAACTTTTCATTGAATGGGTATAAAAAATATTATGCGTTGGCAATAGGTATGTTGAATAATAATAGTGAAAAGTTCTTGTAAAATTGTAAAATTAGATTAAAATTTTTTTATTTGAAATTATTATTTTTTATTTAAATAACAAATTTCTTTAAAAAAATGTTTCTGAAATTCCAACAATTTATGAAGAACTTTGTATTCAAATTTTAATATACATGAAATTAGCCTTCAATCTTTGCTCAGTCTACTTCAAAATACTACCAAATAATTACAAATTGTGTATTGCTAATAATAAATTTTTTTTAAATTTTCATACCTTTTAGTTTATGTAAAACTTGTGGTAAGTTTTGTATTCAATTTTCAAAATTTTTAACTTACAATAAATATTTTGTCAACACGCATCAAAAAGGTCAAAATTTGAAGCCTATTATAATAGCTTAAAAATAGTTAAAAACCTGCTGTTAATATTTAAATTTTAATAATATTATCAAAAATTAAGAATGTTTAGTAAATATTCTTGATTTTGTCAGATATTTTTAGTTTTTTTCCTTTACTTTCAAAGTACAAACTAGATTAAATTTGCTATCAGAATGATAGTTTGATACATTATTTACACTTAAAAATGTGGCGAGATATAAAATCAATTAATTTATTGGAACAATCAAAATTTCAAAATAACTATTTGGCATGGTGTATAAATGGTCTATAACATAAATGTAATTTTTTTTTTTTTAAACCTTTAATCTTGGTTTTGAAACTAACAAAAATTAATTGTAGGAAATTGAGTATATACATTAAAATTTGGATTGGAAGTGTGAAAAAATATGTTCATACTATATAGCAAGTGTTTCAATCTGGAGCCTAAAGATGACTACTGTGTTTGGAAATTTAGAATGATTAACTTAAATATATATAATAGGAGAATATTGAGAACAAACATAAATAGGTGATCATTTTAATTTTATATATTAAGTATATAATTAATATAAAATGTTCTTTTTTTTGTTAAATAAAAAAAAAAAAACAAAACTATGTTTTTATTACAAATTTAAGTATTTATGTCACTTTTTTGTTGGACAGTTTAAAATTTAAGATTAGCAGTTCATAAGATTTATAATCAATACCAAAATAAAAATATAAGGTTTCTAAAAATGTTGTAAAATTTATATATACATATTTTCATCACAGAATTTTTTCTAACTTATTAATATAATATATACCATTACATATTCAACACTTTTTATAGGAAATACTTCAATCAACAACCACTCAACTTCACAACATTGAGAGTCTACGACTAATTTTGTTTTTGCAATATAAATCACACTAAAGGTTATCAATTTCATCAAAACACAGTTGATCCATCATCAGTCTCTACTTTTGAATAACTTGATGTATTTGGTCGTCTTCGGTGGTTTGTACTTCGCCGTCCTTCAATTAAAAGCGCAATTATCTGAAATAAGATAGTATTATATGAGAATAGTATGAAAAATGAGAAAGAGAGGAAAACATTAATATAAATATTTTTATTTACAATAAAGCATGTCATAAATATATTTATTTTTTTACTAGATAATATTGAATAGTTTATTTTTATTCTTTTCTTAGAATGTATTTATAAGTCACAGCAAATTATAATGAATTCAAATTGAAGAACATAGTTTTGAAAATTGTATGCTTACTTTTTTCTTATTGTATAAAGCTAAATAAAATAGCATTGATAGTATAGTCATTATGCTGAAGTAGAAAAGGAAATGTGAGTCTTCTGAATCACCAAACCCATGATTTGCAAATTTAGGTTTAGGTCCTAATTTTGATAAATTTTCTTTAGTTTCTGTAAAATTATGATAAATATATTATTTTTATTTTAAAAAAGTAATGTTATAAAAGTATTAAAAATATTAATTTTCAGTTTAAAAATATAAAAAAAAGAATCAAGTTTACCTGATTGCCGAATAGTACCATCGTCTTCTTTAGGATAATCAACACTAGATTCTACAATAAATAATGTATGTTTAAAATTATGTTATGAATATTACATTAAATTTGAGTTAGTTTTATGGTTGTGGATGATAGGCACTAACTTGTATCTGGTTTTGAATCAATTGGAGTTTGGACCTCTGTTTCTTCAATTAGTTTTTCATCTTCAATTGGTTTCTCATCTTCAATTGGTTTTTCATCTTCAATTTGTTTTTCATCTTCAATGGTAGTTTCATCACCATCAATGTTTATATTATCCTTAGGTATTTCTGAACGAAGTTCCTCATCATTATTTTTATCACCGTTATTGACATCAACTATTTTTTGAATATTGTCTACCTAAATAATATTTTAATTAATGATTGATATAACTTATTAAAATATAATAATAAATTATGTAATTATATTTCTGATAAGTAGGTAGCAAAAAGCAACAAGATAATGAATTATAAAAAAGTATTGACTTTTAAAAAACAATACCCAAGTACATTATATTTGAATACAGCATTGATAAATTTGTATTTCACTGAAACAATTTTAAGGGGTAAAATTTGATGAAGTCATTAGTTGTAATTTTTTTACTCTAATATTATATGATGGTAATTGCATTATTTGTTTTCTATCCAACCATCTTTACCAAAGACATAATTCATCAAAACAATTTCTTATTTTGGATACTGGTCAACTAACCTTGGTGTTAAATTACTTATAATGATTATTATAGAAGAAAATATTCTTGAGGGTTGTTTCAATATTGTCTTAAAATTTTAAATCTATTTAAATTAACAATTTTAATTTTATTATTAAAGTTAAATGAATAGTTAGATAATAAATAAAATTCAAATAATAAACTTAAAAATATTATACTCTATAATTTTACTTTAATATTACTCAAAACTCATAACAAAAGATTTTGAATAAATGCGTTTTTTATATGGGTTAAAAAGAAAACAAATATTGCATTAATATAAAAATAAAATAAAAACACTAACAATATACATAGTAAAATCAATAGTTTGTTTTGTTTTGTATAATCAATACATAATGTGCATTTAATATTTTTTACAACTTTTGATTCTCAGTTAACATATCATGTATGATATGAAATATATGAATGATCTAATTATTTTATGATGTTTATCTTGTAATGAAATCTATGGTAGTAGTAACTTATTAAATATAACTTCATATTATACCAAACTTAATGATTAGAATTCTTTTAAGATATTTTTAAAAATAATAAACACTTACGTTCTTTTCATTTTCTGGAGATTTATCAACTTTAATTTGAGGTATGTTCTCAGGGTTTTTCAGCTCTGCAACAACGACATTAGGAACAACGGGTTCTTTAAGGTCTTTTGATGGATTGTCAATATTTTTTTTTATAGCTAAAGCAAATCAAATACAGAATTGTATATTTATAGTATACCTTATAAAGTTATAATATTACTTACATTTATTAAATTTTTCTAAACCGCCACTGTAGAACAGTAATACCTCTACATTTAAAAATTTACAGTATGTATGCAATTCATTGTTTAAATTATAACAGACCTTATTCCATTTGTTTATATTGTTTAGCGGATCCATTAATAATTTCATTGATTGGGAGTTTTTGGTCATGTTTGTCCACATTTCATATATGACTTCGTCTTTTAATTTGTGATTATTAGTCATGAATTTTGCAGTTTCTAAGTTTGAGGCATTTATGAGATTGTAATCAAATTCATTGCTAATGTTGTAAATCACCGTACAAAAACACGGAAAAGTGTATTCGTTTTCCACCATTGTGAAATTTTTAACATCCAGTAACGGAAAATTACAAAATTTGTCGAGATTTAGCTCTTTGAAATAGTTCACCAAATCGACTTTGCCAGACGACATCATAAGTTGACTAATAGTTTTTTCAGTCGGTGCCGTCGACACATTCCAAATCTGCAACGTGACGACTATCAGTCCGGCAAGTATCGGCCGTATACCGACCGTGATCATGACGTTATTGTTTTTCGTTTCGTCGTCCAAACTTGATAGACTTCACATTATACAGCGAACGCAGAGTTTCGAAAAATTAAGTAAGTGCCAAACATAAACGGAAATCTGAGGACGAGTTTGTCGTCACACTCCACGAATCCAATGTCAACTAGTAATAATTAAACCCTGAGCCGAGTCATAAATTTATTCGAAAAAAAAAAAAAAGCTGTACAAATACGAACAACTACTAAATTTAGTAAATTAGGCAAAAAATACTAAAGCACACAACAGAAAACAGTAACCTGAGTATAGTTATAGTATATTTGAATACCGAATTGTCGAATAATTTATATTATTCTATTGAAGTCACGAAGTTAGTAGCAGCGCTTATCGGTCCTGTTATCAGTATTTATTTTCGTTTTCACGTTCATGCCCGTAAACATAACCTTAAATCATCTGACCGGGCAAAACTCTTACGACGGACATTTCGAATATTTAGATTTCTTCGATAATAATACTGAAGTAAACACAAAGTATAATTGAAATTGATTATATTATAGCCGTCTAACTGAAACGTCAGAAACAGAACTATAGAAATAAGAAACTGTGGCATTTCGGCCGCAATGTTCATAACGATTTTCATTGTTTAATATCCATTGCTTATATTATTAGTTAATATAAATTATTTAAAAAAGTAGTTATCGAGTAAGTCAAATTTTAAACAAGAATAAAATGGTAAAGCGCAAGAGCGAAGTAGCTCTGGCTGACGCCGAACAGAATAAATCGGTTAGAGAAAAGTATTTGAAGACCGACAAGGTAAGTCTTATGAATTTTAGTACGTTTGGACGTTAATGTTTGGTCATGTCGATTTCATTAAATTTAATTCTGTTTATTTTACTATAGTCCAATGTCCGTACATCCAGTCTTTTTATGCCTATCATGGCGTTGGAAGGTCATGATGGTGATATATTTGCTACAAAATTTCATCCTGAAGGCGATTATCTGGCCTCTTCGGGTTTTGACAGAAAGATTTGTAAGTACATAGTCGTCAATGTACGGCATAGATATTAGTCAGAGATGTATATATTTGTTTAAATTGACTTAATATGTTTCAGTCATATGGAGTGTGTATGGTGAGTGTGAAAACTTGGGTGTCCTCACTGGCCACTCTGGAGCTGTTCTAGATATGAAATTCTCCACTGACGGAACATTAATATACACAAGTAGTACTGATATGACAGTTTCATTTTGGGATATTTACAAGGGCCAAAGAGTCAAAAAACTTAAAGGTATTCTAGGATATTCAGTTCATCAGTCAACTATTTACTAAATATTGAAATATTTAGTATCTATATTTTTTTTTTGATAATAATCTTAATGCGTTTGTTTAGTATGAATGTTTATTATTTGTTAAATAATTTGTTAATAGGTAAATAATTTTTTTTTTTTAATGTTAAAAGTTTAATAAGAGGAGTCACATATCACTGGATATCAGGAATATATTTCATAATGTACTATTTCATCTAGTCAAATTCTTAACAAATACTTAACTATTAATTTAATGTTTCCTGGTTATGAAATCAAAAATAATAAATATACAGATACCAAATAATAGGCTGGAACTTGGTTTAGTTTATATATTTTTTATTTGATGAAATGCAAAATATTTTTGTCTAACACTATTTGTTTTTTTAGGACATACAGGGTTTGTTAATTCCTGTGACTCTGCAAGACGTGGACCTCAGATGATCACAAGTGCTTCAGATGATTGTACTATAAAAGTATGGGATCCTAGAAAACGAGGAGGCGATGCAGTAACCACTTTTAATAATAATTATCAAGTGATGTCCGTATGTTTTAATGATACAGCTGATCAAGTCATAACTGGTGGTCTAGATAACGAAATAAAAGTAATATTATTATTTATATATTTTAGTATTATTAATGTTTAATATAATTGTTTATATTAGATTTGGGATTTACGTAAAAATGCGTTACTTCATCGTTTACCTGGCCATACGGATACAGTGACTGGACTTGAATTGTCACCCGATGGTTGTTATTTACTGTCTAATGCAATGGATAATAGCTTGAGAATATGGGATGTTAGACCTTATGCACCTGCTGATAGATGTTTGAAAGTCTTCTCAGGACATACTCATAATTTTGAAAAGGTATTTTAATATTAAAAAATGTATTTGACTAATTTACTTAGTCATGCCATAAGTTCTGTCCCTATTTATAAGTTATTCTATTAATATTTTATGATAACACTGATGACTTTGTTTATGAATATAATTTTCAACAATTTTCATATTTACTATTTTTGGTTAGTACGATTGTTCACATCACATATTAAACATGGAAGGGGTATTAAAGAAAATCGTATTGCTGTTTTGCGTTATTTAAGTGTAATAAAATACTATTAGAGATTTTCAACTCATTGAAACTGTTGAAAATAACGAAAAAATTTGTTTATCGGACCATAAAATGGTTCAAAGAGTTCAACACTATAGATTACAAGCCAAGAAGTGGACGTCCACGTGAAATAAGAACAAATACAAAAGTTAAAGCTGTCGCACAGAGGATTCACAGAAATCCACTTCGCGAGCAAAAAATCGTGGCTAGAGAAATGAAAATTCCACCAAGAACCATGTCACGCATTATTAAAGAAGACCTTGGCTTTGGTGCTTATTGAAGAAGCACCGGTCAGCGGTTGACAGATGCGTTACGTCAAATTAGAGAGACAAGAACGAAGGAGTTATATAAGTGGTACACCAAAAATGGCCACAGACAGATACTGTTTACAGATGAAAAAATTTTTACTGTGGAAGAAAAATTTAACCATCAAAATGAGTTTATACTCACAACTCTCTGGAAGCTGCTAAAAAAATTCAAAGAGTAAAAAGAGGATGTCATCATCCAGCCTCAGTGATGGTTTGGTTGGAAGTATCATATGAAACTGCATTTCTGTTAACAGGAAGTCAAAACATGCGCGATTAACTACTAAAATGATATTTTAGAAAAGGTAGTGAAGCCTTTAAGTGATACCTTGTTTGTAGGAAAGAACTGGACCTTTCAGCAGGATTCAGCGCCTGCACATAAAGTAAAAACAACACAACGCTGGGTAGAGGTCAATTTACCTGAATTTATTGCCGCTCAAGATTGGCCCTCAGGAAGTCCAGACCTCAATCCTTTGGTTTACAAACTGTGTAGTATTTTAAAGGAGAAGGCCTGCTCTAAGCCCCATCGAAATATCGAATCATTAAAAGCCGATTTGGTAAAATTAGCTGCCTCAATACCGTTAGAAGTGGTGTGGCTGTCACAGACGAGTGGCCATATCGTTTTAAAAAGTGTATAAATGCAAACGGTGGCCATTTTGAATAGTATTTAATTTTTTTAAGTTACTAAGTTAATAAAGAATAAACAACATCAGTTTTTATAAATTTATTTTATTTTATTTATTAAGTATACACATTTGTATAAGGAACAGAATTTATGGCACAACTAGGTATATCTTGTTTTATATTTATTTGATTTTTATTTGTTTTTAAATTTTTGTTATAAGAACTTATTGCGGTGTGCATGGTCACCTGACGGTTCAAAAGTGTCAGCGGGTTCAGCTGATCGATATGTTTATATTTGGGATGCTAATACTCGTAGAATATTGTATAAGTTGCCAGGTCATAATGGAAGTGTAAACGATGTGGACTTCCATCCCAAAGAACCAATAAGTAAGTAAAATGATTTAGGTCATTTAGGTCTTCTTTAGAAGTAATAGCATAGGATATCATTGTGAAGTAGGACAACTTATTTAATGCTTATTATGTAAATTATATTTTTGTTTACTGATACAAATGATAATTTAATAATAATAAGTTTTAGTGTTTATTTATTGTTACAAGATAAGCTATCATTATTTTAATATTATTGAGTTTATTGTGAGTATTAGATGGTACTTTAATTTATCATTTTCCTAAGTTTTCAAGAGTAAATAATAAATTATTTACTACTGTAATTATACTAAAACACTTAATTTTAAATATATATATATATTAAAAACTTCTTATGATGTGATTGCAGAAGTTTTTGAGTGAATTTATGATAAAAATATTCTTTTTTCTTTTAAATTTAATTATAATTTAATCATAATATAACTATTAACAATTTAAAAATACTCTTGTAAACAGCTTGTTTAATTGAATAAGACATCCTCCCCCAAGAGGAATCTTAAAAGATTTTATTTTAATAAATAATAAAATTTTATTAAAATGGTAAAATAACAATTACAATAATATAATATACCTAATATATACATTTTTCTATGCTAAAATTCAGACAAAAATTTACTTGTAAATAATTTACAACATGTGAACTTATGTTTAACTGTAATTGTAATTGCTTTTTAAATGTGTTTTTATTTTTTTTTAGTTATGTCAGGATCCAGTGACAAAGTTGTATATCTTGGCGAGTTTGATTGAATCCATTTGAAACTGAACTGACACTATTGTAATTTTAAATTTATATTAAGGTATTTACATTTTTCGCTACTTTGTATTTATACAATTAAATTCAATCATATAATAAAATAAATGTTTATTTTTTAAACGTTGATTTAGTATTTTATGTATTCATGTTATTCAAATTCCACAAATATTGAAATATGTATACATTATTAAAAATTATTTGATGTTCGCAGTATTGTTTATTTTTTAAATTGTACTTTGAACAATGTAACTATAAAATATTTTCAAAAATAAGGAAGTATAAATATAAAAATAAAAATAATTTCATAAAGTTTCTAACCTTTTGTATAATTTACTTTTTTTTTTTTTAATAATAATTTAATGTAAAAATTATTTATATTCTGTAATGTATAGTTAATAGTTATTTATATAAAAAAAGGTAAATCTCAATGAAATTATTTTTATCAAATACCAATTTACAAACTTTTAATGATTATATGCTAAAAAATAATTGATAGTAGACTGTGGTATACTAAAACATTACTTTGATCATAGTTGTACTTAGTATTTACTTAAAATTTGAAATTAAATTGTTATTTACATAATTACATAGGAATATAAAATAATGGAAAGTTTAATTAATGATCTGCCTTGTGAAAATTGTAAAATAACGATTTAAAGACTTAAAGTAAATTCAAAATGTTTACATTGGCCTTAAAATTACATTTTGTTGATCATTAAAGTATATATTTCAATCTTAATTAAATTGTCATTATATCTACTTCTTAAATTATGCAGTAAAACTATAAATTGGATATATCTTTTAAATAACTAATCTATTTTAAACTATTTTAAATGTAAAACATTTTTACTTTTTTTTATTATTAAATCTAGTACTTATTTAATTTACTAATTTATGTTTTTTGTATTTTTAACAATGCCCACAAATTGTTGAAGTATTTTTCTGGTAATTTAATGTAAATAACACATTGTAGGTATGTTAATTAATTAGAAAGACAGTAATTTTATTTTTCATGATGCATATAGTGAATATATTTTTATGCAATATTCAGCTTATTGTCTTTTTTCTACCATGATTAAAAAAAAAAAAAAATATATAGCAAATAGAAACGTAAAAGGGTTATCAACTACAATCAATATTATATACTGTACACACTACATAGGATGTGTCATGCAAATATTGAATTATATGTTTAAATATGTTAAAATTATCTCAAAAATTATTAAAAAATTTCTCAAATTGTCAATTTTTCTATGGTCTATGATACACCAATTATATTTCTACAATTTTATTTTATCACAATAATTAATTATAGTTGCAATTAAAGTATGATTATTAAGTAATGAACTTTAAATTAATAATAAATTATGTGTTCTCGTTTGAACTTAATATTACGATAATATTTGGTAAGTGTGCTATATTATATTTGTGTTGTGATTTCTAGTTGTATACAGAGTACTGTGTCTTCAATCTGTATCATTGTGAACAATAGCATCCTTCTTTGGAGTTTTCTTTGATCCAAGGCAAATATTTGGCAACTCTTGTGTAAACTCCAGGATATCCAGGACGGGCACATCCGTGACCCCAGCTCACAATCCCTATACACACAACAATGATATCATAAAATTATTATATTATACTTTGGAGAATCAAATGTAAAAATGTCTCATTTTTTTTTTTAAATAACTGAAAAACATAAAAAATAATATTAAGGAAAACTGTGATTTTTATGGAAAACTAATATCTAAAAATATCAATTATAGTTTAAAATGTTTAAATTTTGACTTTTGACATGTAAAATAATGATTTTCTTATTCGTTGTTAGTATTTCAAAAACGAATAATTGTAAATATTTGCAATTTTTACCTATCTAAATATATAAAATATACATTTTTTTCTCAGTTTTCTAAATATTTCAAATCTTTATGAACTATGTATTAATATTTGTCAAATTTTTACTTTTTTATTTTTTTCATAAATGATAAAAATGTTTTAAATGTAATGCATAAATTATAGTGACTTATTCCTCAATCATGAAGTGCACTACAGCAGTAGTTGCCAACTTTCTCCGTTTTTAACGATTTTTAATTTAATTTATATTTGGTTCGTTTAATGTTGCCTGTAACAATTTATAAAATAATAAATGATGGTTATGTCTGTTGAAATTTTATTTTAGAGACTTAATAACGTTATATTAACGTTGATGTGGCTAAATTGCTTTTATGACCTGACCACCGCGGAAATTCTATTTTAACAATCATATATTATTATAAAAGCCCTACGCTGTGTTGTATTACATTATATATATATATATTTTTTTTTAAATTGATTTGTATGGAAAGGTTTTTAAACGATAATGGAATTATTTTCACGTCAATTTTTCCGAAAAGAGAAATAAAATTGTATTAGATTTTTTTTGTTTCAATATCATATAGTATTTAATTGTGTATCTTTAACTCTGTAATATTTATTTACACTACGTGTATGGAAGTTTTGTGTATTATGTGTATGTGTACACATTAAATCAGGTTATACCTACTTAATTTATTTAATTCGTACAGGTCGTTGACACATCATATGTAATACATAGCTCGCAATTACGATACTTAAATTTATTTCTGTACAGTAATAAGTTGTAATATAGTATTACAATATAATTAATACCTTCCACGTAATAATTGCCGATGGCAACCATTAAATAAATAAATGATCGTTATTATTATTAATTAATTAGGTACTTACTTAAAAATCTATTATTCGCAGATAAAGTTTTGTCTATTTTATTTTTAAATATTTTTAAATATAGATATTATAACTCTCGGGTCACGGAAACGAAGCCCCAAATTATCGACGAGCGAAGCGAATTGGGGGCAGAGCGCGCTAGTTGTATCGCCCATAAAATAAGCTTTACATTATGGTATTATTTTTATTTATAATTTAATTTTATACCGTGTGTGTACAAGGTCGTGCCCAGAGGGTTTTACTCGCATTACGCAAACCTAGACATTTAACATTCCGTTTCTTTTTTATTATTAGTATAATATTAATATTAATAATATAGTATTACAGTTCAAACAATTATTGTAATGTAGGACGAAATACTTGAAGCATATTCTAATTTTAGTCGAAACTTTTTTCCGAACATTTCATTTTGATTAAAAATGTTGATTAGGTACTTTACCGGTGTTCTGTTTACGAAACTCTATCGCTGAAGATAAATTAATGTGTTTAGCATTATTTAGTGTACGCAGAAATATTCACGTCAATCCTAAGGAAGTAATCAACCGTTTTTCTAAGGAAAAAAAAATAGAAATTCAAAATTTGTGCTGTAAAATCGAATTTTATTTTATATTATATTGTATTGTGCGCGTATTTAAATAATTATTAACAAACCTTATTAATTTATCTATGGGCGCCGCTTAAGGTGATGTACGTATTTAGTACCTAGTTTTAAAGCATTTATGAATTGTTCGTTATTGTTTTATACACCACTTACTGAGATTTATATAACCACCCCCCCCCTCAAAAGTTTGTTCTGGACTCGGCTTCGACCGTGAAGTGGCAATACACTGCGGCAAAAAACGGAATAATATGAATCTTTTCAATACGGGTTATTCGTCAAAATCTCGACCGATGTAAAATATTTTATACATTTTTATTGATTTGAATAGTTCGATTATTGACGTTTTATTTTTGCGGCCCAATCCTTCAGCCACACCCAAAATCCGACCCCGTCGCTTTACAATATTATTACATCCCCCACAATATTCGCAGCATAATAACGAGACGTACCTATGTCGTCAATCGTTACGACGGTAGTGCAAATTTGACAATAACGCTATTATTATTATTATTATTATTATGCGTACCGATGATCTCGAACCGTTTGTTTTCCATGAGTCTCATCAGCGGTCCGCCGCTGTCGCCCTGACAAGAGTCCTTGCCGCCAAGTTCGTGTCCCGCGCAAATCATGTTCTCCGTGATCAGGTCGCCCGTGTAATTGGTCTTGGCGCACTCGTCGTTGTCAACGATCGGCACGTCCACGTGTCTCAGGTGACACGACGGACTTCCGTTCTCGTACAGCGTACCCCAACCCGCCGCCTTTCCTATGCCGTTGCTGTACGTGTCGTCTGCAAAACGTTTTTTCGTCTATTACCGTTGTAACGTTGGCGAGTCGTGCAGGTATATTATAATAATTATTATATTTTATCATCGATATAGCTATTTAATATACGTACTTATAATGTAGGTACATTATACACGGAAAAACGACTTTTTACATATATCTAGGTAAGACGTATAGGTATATGTAATAAATCACAAGCACCCATATTGAATACCGCGGTTACAGACACTCGGAATTTATGACCTGTAGTTAAACCTTTTCCCTTTGTGTTGAAATAATAGTATTCAGGTATCTCTATTTACTGCGAATCGTCGAGACCGTTATCGGTGATGTTGGGGGGGGGGGGTTAGTTGTAAACTCGGCACGACTAATATATCATAATATATTATGGAAAATAAAAAAAGTCAATTTTAAAGTTAGTCGTTAGCAATGATCTTTAAACTATCCAAGTACACAGGCTTTTTCAAACTTAACACGATTTTCCAGGGAATAATGTCACTCTATAATACATACATAACAACCCATGTCTCGGAAAAGGATTTTTTCGTCGTCTGTCAATAGTCTCCCGCCGGCCAGTGGCTCCCACATAGATCCAGGAATTAAGACCTTGTCTGCGATTTAAACAACCTAGGTTTATGTATAGGTATGTACGTATTGTATTTACAACGGGCGCCGAAAACAGATCTCTGCGGAAATTAAACGTCGGTTGAATCAATATAAAACTATACGGAGCAACGGCGTGTACCCACATGTATCTTTATACTGACATCCGGCTTGCGAGCCTTAAGCGCACAAATAATTGCAGGATGAACAAGCGTTCTGCGTATTGGACTTTTCCCGATATTCGTTACGGACCGCCGTGGGCGGCTACCCGCGCGTTGTTAAAAAAAGACAAACAAAAATCTATTAAAAATTAAACGAACGACGAATAATATACGCGTATAGACGTGTATTATATCGCCGGATTGCCGTTTACACTCGCGTCAATGCGTCATTGATTTGAACCAAATACATTATTAATCACGAAAGCATACGACGACCTACCTAATGAAAACCGATTTTGTAGAAAAACTCTGAATTTCAATTGCATAGTGAGCGATTACCAGTTCAAACAGTGAACGTGAAGTAGGTACAATCATTGAAAATTATCACTTATACCTAGTGAAAAAAATAAACGGTCATAACCCATAAGCCTATTACTTAATTTTTATATACAGTAATTCATTTTTGGATTATTATATTTACTAAAATATAATAGGTATATTAGTTTTTGTTGATTAATTATTTTGGTGTAATATTATGCTAGTTTGCTACACATTTAAATGGGTAATAATTTATAATAGCAGATGTATACAAATTACAAATATAACAATACAATAAAAACATAATCAACATTACCAATCAACAATCTTGAACTGCGATCCTTGATAATAATATTTAATATTTTGGATGGAAATATGTACAATTTTGTACTAAGATTTTGTATTATAATATGATATTCGTAAAATTTTGTTCACTGAACAATGAAAATTTTGGATGTAATTTGTACAGTTCCAAAAATACACATCCCCAAAGGTTAAAATCCTTACTTATATACAATCATATGCATCGAAACTATTAACACAAACATATTATTTTTTTCACTTACGGTCTTTACCAAATAGAAGGTACCTATATTGCAAGTGCTTTGCATTACTGTATAATTTATGTTTCTACTTTGAATCAACAATTCATATCTTATATTTTAAAATTATGAATTTTTCGTTCATTATGAAAGGTCTCGTATAGGTCATACGGGTTTCTCGTTCAAAATTGAGTAATTAGGTTTATTATTTAGCAGGTTTCATATTTATCCAGGGTATTTTAACTCCTGATACAACTAACTGCTGAGAATACTAATAAAATAATATGTCCACGTGTCTTGATTTCCATCACAATTCGTGTCAATACAATTAGTTTGTATGTGACTGAGTATCAATTGCTGAATAATTGTCATAGATTTGTGATTAAAGCCAATGTCTACATATTAAATCGAAGAACTATTTTTTTTTTGTAATTTTACATGAATTTTTAATAAGAATACTAAGAGAAATGTTGTACTTTGAAATATGAAATTAAAAGCAAAAATGAGTGTTCGAAAATTTTTTGTTACAACTCAGTGTACTTACTACTTACTCTGAATAATATATATTTTATATAAGTTACTAATTTAATACAACGTACTTGCATCGGTCGGCAAACAAACGGGCCTTATGGTTGCGGTCATTGGCACTCGGTCATTGAGTCGTAACAGCGCCAAATCGTTTTGAAAATTCAGGTAACTGAATTCACCTACAATAGACCTCAAGACGAATCGGGTTTCTGGTTTTCTGGTGGTGTTGCAATAATCGTGTTCGCCAAAGGTGACTTTGATCAGTGGCCAAAAGAATCTGCAAACAAGAAATTACAATAAAGTACATAGCGAACGGAGTAATTTTTTCGTAGTTATTGTTATTCGCACACAGGATGATTATTTTAACATTAAACGCATGAATAAATAATTTTAATAATTACATGAATTTGGAAACAAAAGTTGTAAGTTATTCTATTTTTTATTTACAATTTATATTAACTAATTTTACCAGTAATTTTTATTACAGAAGGAAAAGATTACAAAAGGATATATGATAAGAGAAAATATCCTTAGATACCATAAAGTATATGTTATATAGATAATTTCTGAGTTCAAGTATTATACCCTTCACGATATCATAAAGCATGTTAAATAGATAATTTTTGAGTTCAAGTATTGTTTATTTTAGTTTTTTATAGTTTAATTATAATTATTGTTTTATTTATAATTTTGTTGTAACTAGCTATTACTCAATAGCTATTAGGTATACCTATTAAAGTTTACTTTTGGAATGTACTTTACAACACAGAATACAGAATATTAAATTCTTAACTGATTCAAAACTAAATAAATATTATGTAGTAAATTTAAATAATGAAATGCATCAATATAAGTGAAAGTATTTATACCTACATAATATATTAAAATTTTAATTTGCCTATATTCTGTAGATAATATTAGAACATTAAGTATCCTCTTTTAAATTATAACCAGACTATTTTAATTAAGAATATTAAAAATGTATAAACTATTCATTATAAAATAGATTTTACAATGTATATTTTCGAGATTTTTATAAATTTCGTAAAAACTTATAAACAAATTTGGGAGTACGTATTTTTGATATTATTTGATTTATACATGAAAAATTTATGAGGGACCTTATTTTAAATTTTCAAGCATTTTATCCAAAAACAAAATTTCATCATGTAAAAATCAAAACAAAACAAAAAAATGTCAACAATTTAAAATACTTACGAATAATTCAAAAAGAGCGAAATTATTTTGAAAATTTTTCTTATTAAGTAACTCGTAGATGTTAACATTGATATTTAGTGAACATTTCAAGTCTCTATAATTATTTTTTAGTCACAACAAAAAAAACTCTTTTAAAAAATTGTTTGCAAGAAGAATTTTTGTTATTTTAAGAAGTACTAAAATTTTTTTTTAACCGTCCTCCCCTATTTAGATTCAATTTATCGGAAAGTTGAAAACCATAGTTTTTTATGCTTTATAAGGTGACGATAGACGGAAAAACCATGTATCGTTGTAGAATCAGTGCATTCATTGTTCCGCTTAGAATTTAAAATGTTTTTCGTACTGGTATAATAGTAATTATTTTTCTAATTTTTGTGATATTATGTTACGGAAATATTAAATACAGTCTCTAATAACGTATTCAGGTGTGTCATGTGCCCATATCGTATACTAAATAGTGAAAATAAACCTGCGCTTTAAATCTATGTATTATGCAAATTATCATTATTGTCGTTGTTCAAATGCAGTTTATAGGTACCCTTTGACACAGTGTGCGGCTGTCAGCACGTATCTGTCGTTGATCAGTGTACCGCCGCAATAGAATTGATTGAAATACGACAGACGGACCATCCAGGGGTATTCGTGCACGCCCGATGGTTCGCCGCCTACAATCTTCGTGTCGACGTTCGGTGATCCGCAACCTGTTTTGATTATTCGCACAAAAAACATTGGTATTAAAATATATTTTAATGTTTAAAATTTCAAATTTGTACTTAAAAATAGGGAGTGTGTGTAATAAAATGTATAGCACTGAAGAGAAAATATGACTTTAAAATATCGCGTGAAAGCACATTACCATGTTTAATATCCTTTATGATATTGTGCGCTTTTCATAATAATCTGTTAATTTATATCAATGTATATATTATGGTCTACTGAAGTGTTAGGTATATGATGTGTATAATGTATATTGTAGATTTGAATTTAGGTTTACGATTATTAAAACTATTTATACCTTATAGAATACTTCGTTATATCTTTCAATCGTTTAAATTTATTTGAAATAAGAAATTAAATTGTTTGTAAAGGGTCAAATTTCTTTGTAAACATTTTTCGGTTTGGTCGTACTCGTAACTCTTATGGAGAATTATTTTCCAACTTCTATACAATATATACAGTATGGATAATGGACGATAATGTGGTTGATTGTTGACTGCATGTTACACAATGGGTATAATGAAGCTACGATATTGGTCACCAGAAAATAAGAGAAGAATATAATATTGAAAAAGAGTGCAGTTACTCCAACTTCTGTTTTTTAATACTTACACAGTTACACGTCTTGAGAAATGAGAATAGAACTCGTGTAATAGGTAAATACTTTAATGAATTATTTAAAATGTTTAAAAATACCTTGTTAATTTTAATATATTAGTATAAATTTTATATTTATAATAATAAATAATATATATATATATATATTAATATAAACATATTTATTTATAATATTTTAAGATAATAATATTATAGTTATTCAACTACATTTAAAAAATTCAGAATAGCAGAAACGAATAAAAAATATGCTTAAAACTTTAAATTATATTTATAAATTTATAATAAACCGTTATACCACATATTATAATTTGCTGTCATGTGATAAATTATCACATATTTTACTCGACTCGATGAGCAGACAAATATTATAAAAAGGTATTTGAGTACTGTTATTAATTATACGTTAACACTTATTTATAATGCATAATCCTAAGTTATTACATCAATGGTCGTTATATTATATCACATGTCACAGTAATACGCGGTTATTAAACGTCGTGCTGACACGGGACGGCGACTTTGATTAAATAAATGTCAAAACGGTTTAAATACGCAAAGTTTGGTTTCGTAAATGTCAAAGTGTAAAACACTTCATGCATTAAAACTAAAATTATATTTACTCTTCGATTGCTGTGACGTCGAAAATAGAATTAACGTTAATTATTAATAGTTCTCTCTGCAAAGTGAATTTTACAGCAAGTTTTAAAATTTTATTTGGCAACCACGATCGAACTTTATTTTATCACTTTTAAAGTATTAATATTTATTTTTGCGTTCTTGATGAAAAATTAAAAATATTTTAGTCGTGTTCAAAATTTAAAACGTATCGCGCATTCATGAATTTTATATTTTCATACTTACTGATTGCTTATTATTTTAAAATTAAATAGATTAAAAGAGTTTTATCAAGTAAAATGTATACTCAAATCACGATTTATTTTAACTGCCAACTTAGCGTAATAAAACAATAAATTGGTTTATTATTTTTATAAAATTTTACATTTTGAGTCATATTTTAAAACATAATCTAAAATAGTGTACGATATACATAATACATTGTATAATATAGAATAATAAAGTGATATATCTGTGTATAATATATTTCATTACCTGTTTTGTCACCCAAGGGCTAGAATATATTTAAATATATTTAAATAAAAATGAAATGCTGTTCGTTGATAAGCGCGTATAACTTGAAAAATGATGGATTGATTGAGCTTATTTTTTTTTAAATTTTCAAATAAAGACTTTATAGAAAAAAAATATTAGCTGTTTGGAGAATTGAAAAAATTTGGGAAAAACTAAAAGTGCTTTTTTTGGTGGGATTTTATCATGAATTCGCGATCATAACGCTTATACGTATTTACCTACGTTTGCCGGGTCAGCTAGTCCAAAACATAATGTTTAATTTTGGCGTTATTCACAATTTTAACAATCGAAATTATACACATATGGTACCTATAAATGTTAAATTATAAAATATTTTTTTAGTACTGTATCCAGTACCAACGTATATATTATTATTGAAATATAATACCGACCTATATTGGTATAAGTCATTTGTGTATTCATATTTTAACCTAATTTCTAGAGAAATGTGTAAAAGACAATGAATATCAAAGGTACGTATTATATTTTTCTTCAGACGCATTGTTTTTTATGAGTAAGAAACCTGTGATTTACAATTAATGAATGGACGAACGGTGGATCATGAGTATAATATCATACTTATGTATGATGTGTAAATGTATAACGTACAAGATTAATTTTGTAAATATATAGAGAAAGAAATTAATTCTGAACATTTTGGCCTTTAAGATTAAATTTATGTTTAAAGTTTTTATAACATACTTGATAGGTTTATCAGTTAATTAAGTCGAAATCGTGTAATGGACAATAGTATCGTAATATTTTAACGGGAATTATGTAACTTTAGGTCAAGTTCTTTAGTATTTTTAATAATAATATTAATAATGATAAATAAGTTGAATATCGTATGAAAACCATTAATTTCTATGATATTATCAATTATACAAATTACTATTCAACTAGTCTATTATTATTAAGGGACACGGTAGGTACCTACTAATTTCTCAAATTGTCCACTATTTCATAATATTTGTAAATTATATTTTATATATTATTTATAAACTAAATTATTATACTTTTTCGCTATTCTCCAGTTCATTACCTATATTTAAGGAAGTAGGAGAGGTTATAGGGTGTATTATATTTTCAAAAATACTTCACAGGAAAAATGCTCAAGCTTCTCAGAATAATTGTTAAATTTTGATAAATATTTTTTTTATCCAAAAGAAAAAGATTTTTAATAGTCTTCATTGAACTTTTTTTAAATTTCTTTCAAACAATGGCTTAAAAAAATTGGAAAAAAGGTTACAACTATAGATGTATGTTTCGACGTACTATAAAGTTTGAGATTAAAATATTGATTTATTTGATTCTAGAATTATGTTCCTGTATAGAGTATATTTTTGAGGACAAAATGAAATTAACATTGACTATTATAATATTGTTTTATTTAATGTTTATATTTGTAACATTCATTTATCGTATTGGTTTATGGTTATAAGTTATTACTTTTTTAAATTTTGTGGTAATCTTGATAATTGTTAAGTGAATTCAAAAGTTAAAATCTTTTAAGTATAAATTTTAACGATAAAATGTGTTACGGAGTGTTTAATTTCTGTACTCGTTCAAAGTAGAAATTCGAATGATACCCTTTAATTAAGTTTCTTTTTTCGTGTTCCATAAAGTTGTGTTAAATATTATTTTATGTATTTATTTCTTGAATTTTATACTCTACTAATGGAAAAAAAAAAATTTAATCTCTGAATAAATGTTATACAATTTTAATCAATTTTATAATTCTATGATGTAAAACTTAGTGTATTGGAGAAAAAATAATAATATCAAATTTAACGATCAAATTAAAAAAAAAAAATTATTAGTTTAATTATTAAACTTAACTGCATTTTAAAATTTTCTATACATACGGGTTGGAGTTTACCAAAGTCGTAAATCAACAGATTTTGTTTAGTTAAAACGAAATAATAAGTTTAAATTAACTTATCTAACACTATTGTACTATTGTGGTTATGTCTTCAACACGAGTTGGTTTTATATTAAAATAAAATTCGTGCAGTAAGTACGTACGACAGTACGAACGACCACGGTTATCGGATATCTAGAAATATTCAGACAAACTTACTACAGTCGCATTCTTGGTCGTTTTTGGTGACCGAACTCGCGGCCATTTGAGGCGCACGAAACCCGAAGTCTGTGAATACGTTTCTCACGCCATGACCCTGCACCAGAAATCGCCGCAAAATATTAGTCGAACATTAACGGTTTTTTATTTTTTTTTTTTATTTTCTAACGTATAATATTATTGTTATTATTATATGCACCGCAATGCAGGAGCCGATGATTCGGAAAGCATTACGATACAATATAATGTTATTTTTTATAAAATTTAGGTACTTGCCTGTTGCGTTGCACATGCTATCGCGAGCAGAACGCCGGCGAGAAGCGAACCTTGGCGACTCGGTGTCATGACTGTGACCCGAAGCGGCCACCAGTATTATACGTTTAACGGTGTCGGACATCGTTAAAACTCATACACACGCACAAATACACATAAATACACTAAATATACACACACACACATGCGTCTTGGACATAACAAACGGGAATCCACTTTTCTACACGCCAATTCAAGACCGACCGACGGGTCCAGTAAATATATATATAAATATTAATGCGTGTGCGTGCGTGCTTGTGTGTGTGTGTGTGTGTGTGTGTGTATTATTAAAACGTGTTTGGATTGTGTAATGCGTCCGCGAGGTTAATATAAACGTTGTGTGTGCATTTTGTGCGGAATTTCAGAAATGCGTCTGACGGAAGTACCTGTCATACATATTATATACTATTATTATATTATTATATTATACGTACATCATGTGGGTACACACCGCGAGACGGTGAAAGAAGACGAAAATATGAATGACAGGAACGATGACTGGCGAGCAACGCGTAACGTATAGGCACTACGAGCGCGAGCACGCTGTGATATCTCAGAGCTGTACATTATTGTACAATGCACACCTACCAAAATATAATATCGATTGTACTCGCACATTGTTCGTCATGTTTTACTATTATATCGTCAAAACTTGAAAGTGAGACGGCGGCAGTGACGTTTTTTTGTCTGCAGACGGTTATGTACGAGCACAAAACGAAGAATAATAGACAGTGTGCTCGATGATGTGCGTACAAAATGATATATATATATATATATAGGTAGAGGTAGGTAGTATGTTTTATATAACGTTTTATTCGAGTTTTTCTTTTTTCATACAAAACGTTTATTAAATGTTCGTGAACACATAGTATATAACGAAAAGAAAAAAAAAATACAAGATCAAATAAATAATTTAATTTAAATACTTAGATGTTAAGTAATAACACGATATAATGTGTACAATACACGTATTATATGTATATATATATATATAATACTCGTAGGACTAAAATTTATACGTAATTTGTCACGAACAATATGCCAATGTCGTACTGCAATAATTCCGGCCATTATCTAATGCATGCGCAAGTGTCTCGCATGTTCTTTTGAATCCAATCCAAATATTTTGTAACTCTGGTATACACGCCCGGGTAACCGGGTCTACCGCAACCGACGCCCCAAGAGACTATGCCTGGAAAACGACACGTTATTAAAAATTAAGGCGACTAAACCTACTAAGGTAGGTAACCGATTATTTGACCGAACTCAATATTGCAGTCTATACTGAGTGCATCATTTAATAGTTAACATTCGTCATCTCAAAAAGTGTACAAGTTTCTGAAATTACTGTTTTTACACAACTCGAAGTCGTAACAAAATCTAACTTTTATCATTTACTGTTTTAGTAAATGAAATTATTTAAAGTTTAAATACTTACAAAAATTGACTATCTACTCATTGGAAATGATTTATTTTCAAAGTGTTAATATATATCTACGACAACGAATGTTTACTATTAAAAGAATCGCCCTCTGTATCATTACGGTTGTATTTTTCACGAATGGACTAATAAAATATCATAATATTATGCTCACCAACTATTTCCAATTTGTCATCGGTTTCGCTGTTTATCAACAAAGGTCCTCCACTGTCACCCTGCAATGAAAATAATTAACATTATTGAACACGCCTCTATAGATAGATGGTGGGCGTCGCGAATTTATCGCAAATCACTAGTAGGGTGTTGATAATTTTCGGTTTCGTGGACGAAAATTTTTAAATTGGTTTTGCGTTTCGAAACAGTTTGAAACACGTTCCATCTTCCGCGTGGGAAGTACATAATAATAGATAATGATCGATAAAATATGTAGAGTAATTAACTGAAATAAATTACATGACGATGACGTTTATCAAATACTACTAACGAAGTTATACATTAGAAAGTTCCTAGGTTGCTATTTCTAGAAAATAACAGGGTATTCATGTTATCGACGTCATATTGTTACTGGAAATTTTGATAATAATGATATGTATAAAGTAGTGGTTATTCTGATCTCGCTGGTTTTGTATAATTTCATATTATGAATCATTGTTCGTCAGAATTGGACGTCTCATTCCCGGGATCACGGTCTTAAACCGTCAAACCGGAATAATATATATTAATGATGCAACAATTTATTAATAATGATTATAAAAAAAAAAAGAGTTCGAAAAAAGACGTACAAGCGGCAATGACCACAATATGCTGAGCTGCTGGACTTGGGTTAATATAAACGAACTGGAGGTCAAAATGTTATTATTACGCACAAATTAAAATAACTAACCTGGCAAGAGTCCTCAACACCCTTTCCGGCGCAAATCATGTTGGCGGTGATTCTCTGTGGTCGGTATTTTGAAGCCCGGCACTGCGCTAGCGACAGGATAGGTACTTGAACTTCTTGCACGACGTCCGCCAAATTTCCACCTTCCGACAAACGTCCCCAACCGACCACGGTTCCCACTTTTCCGGATGGTTCGCGAGCTACACATAATATAAATTATAACGATGATTACTTAACGTGTTTTTGATAAGATTTTGGAAAAGTCGTTCTACAGCGATTTTACTTTATCATTATAGTTGTAAATTATTAAAATGACGTGTAGATTGTATTAATAAACATGCCATAGGGACCAGGAATTAACCTAAACTAACCGATGTTAGAATTGAAACATATTAAAAATCGCGTGTTTGTTTATCAGTTTTCTGTCCAGCCTGGTTATAGGTAGAATTTTTTCGATTGCTGGGCATAAATGTGTAATAATATTAAAAATGTTTTTTATTCTCAGACGTAAGTATGTAGTATTTTATTTTTTATACATTTTCTAAACTGTGAAGTTTTCCGAGTATTAATAAAGTTTTCGGCTGAAACCCATAAAATCATGGTAATAATATAATGTAATATGTTTACAGCGGACTAAAACGTTCAAAGAAAAGTTAAATTATTTGACGGAGACACTTAACTAATACATAATATTACGAAGAAGGTGAAGAGCAGTAGACCATTATTGTATTTATAATATTTTTTAATATACTGTAACGGAACCTAAGCATGATTTTTACAACGAAATATAAATATTTGGACGGATTAAAAGGCCGAGGAATTAAGGAAATCTTTGTGATTTGTCGACGTGCCAGGGTAAGTCGGCGGTGATATTGTAGGATAGAAGACGGCGGAAGACAATGGACAAGGCGTATGGAATTTTCAGTCATTATTATACCATCGGCAACGATTTCGTCGCAGTCCACTCGGTTTTATCGAATTAAACACAGTATGCACTTACTAGCTAACGGTAAACATATCGGCCGCACTGATTTGGAGAACGGTACCGCCTTCCGCAGTCGTAATAGAGCCACGTCGTGGTTGTACGAGTTCACGTCAAAGTTCCGATGACGCACGATCGAAGATACCATTCTGGTCATCGTTTCACCGTCGGTCGCCGTGCTCTGGTCGTGATCGCCGAATATCACACGTATACGAGATTTTTTCAATCTATAAATAAATATCACCGTTTGTTACATTATAGTTTTTTATAGTCGTTATTGCTCGTTAAGAGACGATAATAACACATAGGTATATTATATTATGCATAACACGGCGATAAAGAATAAAACGCCGATTCACTGTGTACGTATAATAATATATGGTAATAGCCAATAGGATATATAATATCACATTATGATATTATGCTTCGGTTATAACGATATAACGCGTGTGTAGACAATTAACTGTTATTACATTAACAGTAAGTTGCAGTCCAGAAGAAAATAGAAGTATTTTTTCTTTCTTTACATTTATGGATCTTAATCAGATGATATACGCCTGTTTATCATTATAATACGAAAACAAGTGTGAATGTGTGTTTAACTTTCTCCAAGTCCTCGATTAACAATAACTGGTACAAACTCGAAATCACGCTACCTACATATATGTGTTTGTTGAATCTTATATTTTATTAGCTATATATATATATATATGTTTTATGACGGGTACTATTAAGAGTAAAAAAAAGTAAATATATTCAACCGAACGTGATTTTTTACACCGATAAAAGCACATCAAACGTTTAATATTATATTCAATGGTGTAATGTAATTGCATTTTTAATTACCCACTGTATTCGATCAAATAATATAATATACAATATAATATTTTATATATTATTATGTAACGATAGTTCATAAAATTATATCGTAAAAAATATTCCGATCGCAATCGTTGCTATTCACAACAACCGTACAAACGTTTTAATTTTTAATTGACAAACTCACATCACAATACGCATATACGTTTATGTAAACGATGTTCACGTTTCGTCCGTATGTGTTCGTGAAATGAAAATGTGTACGTTTCGCGTATTCGAAATTGTTTTTATGAATAATTTCGCAATGGAAAGTTATTACGCGCGCGTATAGGTACCGCGGCTATCACATATCTATCGGATGCATATTTTAACCTCGTTGTTTACTCCACGCTGGTAAAGCAACAATTTAGGACGAAATCTCTCGGTGCGGCGACGGTGAATTGAAATATAGCAGGTATATAAACGTATATTATAATATATAATGACGATGCGATTCCGATAGTGGAAACGAAATACAACGTTTTTACGCGTCAAATATTATATTATACGGCAACATACGGGTACCTAGTGTACCTACACGGTAATCGGCTGGTACAAATACCGCGGGTATCATCTACGTAACATATTGATATTATGGAGTGGTACGTGTATGTGGCTTATCTATTACCCATTACTTATCACTAATTTTCATAGTCGATTTATGTGTTTTAGTCACTAAGTCTTTAAAGTATTGTCATTGCTGATACATTTTCACGCAATGCACAAGTTTTTACAATGCTGATTTGATACAAATCTGAAGCAAAATATCTAAAAAACAGTTAACCTGTGCATCTAGGATATACACCTATAGATACTCAAAGTATAATTCGAGATTATATGAGTCGTGCATAATGTAGCACTATTCATTGGAGAGGTTTTAGTCAAGTTACCTCAAACTATCTTAAATATCTGATTAAGTGCTAACTATATTTATACATATAAGTAGAAAACACTTTTAGAAACGCATTTTGCTTCAGATAGTTAAATTAAAAATAAAGCAGTCGTTGAAAAGTTAAAAATCCATAAAACGTCGCAGTCGTAAAAAAAGAGCGCTACAAACCATTCTCCAGAATGTGTGATTTGTTTTTGAAAAATGAAAACAGATCTAAAATATTACTGACGGTACCTACTTAAATGAATCAACACCCATATACTGCTCAACTGCAGTAAGCACATTCGCATATAACTAACCGCATGCGTTTGCGGTTTTTTTTCGAGTGATTTTTACGGTACAATATAGGTGTCTACTGTCTATATTATTATTACAATAACGGTTGTTCCGAAATCAGAGACGATCAATAATAATAATGTATCGGTGTCACGCGTAGTAAGTAGTATGGGCACATGACGTATTTATGAAACGCGTACGCAAACATATTATACATAAATATTATTAGACCATTTTTAAACAGCGATACCCATGTGTAAGAGTGTATAGAAAGTTAGAAAACCCCAAATTTGAGATCTTTACCGCGTATTACTGGTGTCACGTCGACGGAGAAGCATTCGAGAACCGTTATGACACACCGATAATCGATCGTAAGTAATTAAAATTTAATATCGTAGAGCTTGTACATACTACATAAATTGTATTATGGACTATGATATTATCGTAATTAAATGTTATTGACTATTGGCCACCGCTGTACAACGAGTCGAGGGTCTTAAAACTTTCTATACATAGAAGTTGACTTATTATAGTAACGCGTATAAAAAAAACAGCGATAGGTCTTTCCATCTCTCTCTCTCTCTTTAGTGTACTCGTACACATGTGGCTATATAATTAAATTAAATTATTGTGGTAATAGTTACCGGAACTTAGAGCTTGAATGCTAGACTTTTTAAAAATATTTTTTTAAATTTCTGTTTTAGATTTTTTATACGAAACACTATATTATGATAACGAGACTCAAAATCTCCGGGGACGTGAAATTGTTAACTTTTTTTAGTTAGAACATTGCCTAATTATAAAAATATTATCTATTCGTATAATTTTCTGACTGATATAAGGGATTATTTTAACGTATGTCAATGTTTTATTGGTGCTCAAATTACATCATTGTCATCTTAATAACTCTCCTCTCCTTAAAAAATATCCATTAGTTTCGTGAACTTGTATATGCACAATGCATATTATGCAAATGTATGTTAATATTTTTATATTTTATTCACAATTGTTTTCAGATTTTGATCAAATAACTATTAATCATTGTTCAGTTTTGCATTCATTTTACATAATTTTTAATGTTTTACTAATAAATAAACAGCAAGATATTAAAGTATGGACCTTTAAAAAAAAAAACATCGTAATCAACTAAAAATATATGCACTTACTTTCGGACGCAATGAGCTGCGGTTAACACGTAATCGCTGTTGATGAGTGATCCACCGCAGTGGAAATGACCTTCGTACATGAGTTTCGCTACCCATGGATACTTGTGCACTCCGGTGGGACGGCCGCCCACTATACGGATTTCTTGGTTTGGCACTCCGCAATCTATACACAAATAAACGATTAAAATATTGGACGACTCGAAACAATTATAGATTGCTATAGAAGCTACATCAAAGATATTTAATCAGTTTTGAGTAAAAGCATTAGTAGAAGGGCTAATGTCACTTTTCATTTGAATTTCGTAAAACTTAATCGACCCGCGAGTTTTAATAATATGATTTGATTCTCGTAAATTTTAAAAGACTTGTTTGTTTTTTCTAAATTATAATAGATAATAAAAATATTGACATTTTCACTTTTTCTTTGGTAATTTTAAGACATAAATATGATTTAGTCAAAGATACGTGGTTATTTAATCCAAAAAACGGGTGGCTATAGCGGATTTTATATGAAGATTGACAATAACAAACTAGAAATCATGAAGTGACTTTATTAACCGTATACAAATCGTCGTGACGTCATATTAACAGTCGAAAAAAAGCAATGATAATGCTAAATGAAAATCCCCGTCCGATGAATGTGCGTGTGTAATAATTTAAATTTATAAGAGTCACTCGATGTGGGAGCTATTGGCGTGTGGTATTATAAAATGATATTATATATCGAAAGCGTTGTTGTCGATCGAATACAACCGATTTTATACAATGTGTTGTATGCACGAAAGAAACTAGGAACTGTCTTGTTAGGAAGTATTTCGAACGCTTTCCGTTACGAATTTGAAATATGCATTAATATATTATATTAAACGCATTTCGTCGTGTCGGTAAAAGTATAATATTATGTATTTACATTCTGACCCGAAAACTGTGTGGCGCACTAGCGCCACTGTAGCCGGTATGGGAAGAGTTTCCGTAACACGTCCTGAAATCGGTTATCAGGTCAAACGGTGTCCCTAATAAAATTTTGACACAAAAAAATTGTGTTCATGATGGTTTATCGTGTCAGGTTAATATGCAATAATTAATAATGTAATACTAAATGATAATTTATTTATGTTATCAATTATGTACTCACTGCAAGTGCAATTGGACACTGGTAACTTCTCCTCGGGTTCGTAGCTGACCGAACCGAATATGTCGTCAAAGAATATTCGTTTGTCGTCTTGTCTGTCGGGTCTGGACGTGCCGTCATCGTCATCATCCTATGGAAAGAAAGTACAAACAATAAGCGCACCTACATACACACTTATATTCATAAAGGATAAACCACAAGGACCTAACAGGTGTTCTCAATAACTTCTTGATAAAACCTGTATGCATACAGATAGGTTAGGTGTAGTAGGATGGGTCACGTGACATCGAATTGGAATTTTAAGATGTGTAGTAATAAAAATAATTGTAATAATAGTACTTTATTTTAAGCGTACGTCTCGTCAAAACGTTATTTGGTCGTTGAAAATTTCTTTTTCTTAGACACGCGACGTATGTGTTTTCTTTCTTTCTCGGTGACGGTAGAGCTACTTTTACCACACAAATGTCACATACCGTCTCGGTCTCGAACCAGCCATGAGAGAACAACAATGACGATCTCGAGACAGACACGATTATTGTTAATAATCAATTAGTGCCATCTTAGAATTTTTCAAGGCCATGGGAAAACGAATGTCCCTTAATTATCATAGTATGATAATAATAATATGATAAAAATAACCACAGACATTCCCAAAATGTTAGCTTATTTGACTTACCACGGTCATTTAAACTCATGAAATATCAGTGTTAATGTGATTTATAGTATTCGGTATTTAAATAATAACACTATGGAAACTATATATTTTGTTGTTCGATCCTAAACAACGAGAGAAAAGAATAAAAAAATTGTTAGAGAATATTGAACGTTCAATAACACAGGTAATGGCTAATAACCACGATCACCGTCAGAATTTGCTACCTATGTCGATATTTGCAATAACGAATCGCTGCGAAGAGATTTGTATTTATTTTTTTATCATTAAAATTCTCACACCCTAGCACCTCGATAACAATAAATCACGGTTATTGTAATTATTTAAGATTACCACATACTCATGCGTTATGATTTTATTCTAATATAATATACGAGTTGCAGACCGCGCGTATGCCTATATAGAAACGAACGAAATACAAGTCGTGTCACAGAGATAAAAAAACGTTGGCGACGGTAAACCTTAGAGCGTAACGACTAACGACACACCGTGATCCTAATCGTTTTTAATTATCGACCGAGCAACGCACGAGTCCGTCCGGATACGCACCCCTATCCGGAAATCGTCTTGTGACGGCGGTCTCGCGTAGTCGCTCTCCTCTCACAGCACACCCTTAACCCGCCGGAATTCGAAGTAGCCGCCGCGAGCGCAGGAGCTTACCGTGGACGCGGCCGCCGGGGCGGTGGCCGATCCGTGGCCGACGGTGGAGGCGACGGCGGCGGTCAGCATGCACACGTGCACCACCATCAGCTGCAGCTGCTGCGACCGCATCGTCGGCGGCGGCCGTGCACCATAAACGCGCGTTGGCCGCGGTCTGAGCGTCCGTCCGTCCGTCCGTCCGAGCGAGCGACCAGTGGCGATCGGCGTACCTGGCGAGCGTGCGGCCGGCCTTGCGACGTGACGGCGTTCCGGACGCGACGCGCGTATTTACACACCGCGGTAAGTGGTTACCTCCAACGCGAGCCGTGTGCACCACACTAAACCGAGTTATCGCGTCGTACTGCGAGTCGCTGCCACTGAGACGGAGACGAAGGCGGCGGCGGCGGCGGAAAGAAAGTGCACCCGCCAGCGGACCGGACGCGAGTAAAAGCGGACGTGATCGCGCGAGGTACCGGTAGCCGCGTAATATCGTTGGTATTGTGGTCGCGGTATGCGTCGTATACGTACATTTTATACATTATTATTATTGTACGGACCCGTACGCGACTTGTTGCCTACTCTCACTTTCTTGCGGACGCGACGACCTTGAAGGCGCCCCGCCACCGACGGTCGATCGTGTGCTTCGAGTCCGCAATAATATAATATAATATAATATAATATAATATCATAAATCCGATGTACCTATAGCGTGTATTGAATGTAATACATCGCAGAAAAATCTCGCCGAAACACATTGTCACGGGGCCGAAAAATTTCGTTTCGAGCAACCGTTTGTCGTTTTGTAATCGATAATCCTGCAGCGACGTGCCGGGGACGATATTTTTTCGACGACAAGGCCAATTCGATGTCTTACCGCTTCCCCTCCACCCATATAATACTCACAGTTGTGTTTTTATACGCGAATTTAATTCGTTGCTGATATCGATATAACCTGCAGTTTAACCGTTTTCCTCTCTCAAACTGATTAATGTCTAATCGCATCACTTATGTTATAGAGTTTAGAACAATGGTTTTCACTTTATTTTCACTAATTTTTTTTTTTTTTGTTTTTGGCGCTTTATAAAGCTGTTTTTATTATTTCCCATCAATATTCAGCACGCCAATTTTTGTAGTTTATAGTATTTGTTATGATTATATTATTTTGTATAATTACCAATGTATAATGTATTATTTCAGGTAAAATATTTATGCTAAGGCGTGTACTTATATCATCATATTATCAACTCCGATAATGCGCTCTCTTAGTCACATTTTCTCACAAAACATTACTCATTTAAAATTTTTATATTTTTTCATATCATTATTCAATCGCATTTAAATAGATTTGAGTTTTGGTAAAACAGTGCAAATTTAAAATTATCAAAGAAAAATTAGCTCAGGTAAACTTTTTTGTTAAAAAAGTAAATGCCCTTCATTCAATCCAAATAATAATTTTAGTGCATTATTCACTATCAATAAAATACCTAGCCATTTAAATATACAAAAGATTGTTCTGGGCTAATCACATCAATCAAAAACACAAGCAACCGATTAATCGTTTCGGATTTACTTTACTTGTCTTATTTGAAATTTAAAAACAAATTTTATTTCAAAAATAAAATACTTATTTAAAAAGCAAAATATGAAGCTCTGCCAAGATAGTAATATCTTAATATCTTTTAAACACACATTTTTCAAGAAATTGCCTTTAAACATACTCACAGAGATCCAAAGCTAAATATTTATAGCTTAATGGAATTGTAAATAATTAATTGTAACTCAAGTTTTTAAACCTCTTTAATTCTCTCATTTATTTAGATATTTATGTCTCACTGTCTTAAAACATTCATCGTCATATTAAAATAAAATGCTCCAAATACCTATTGGCTATTCTTATAAAAGATTACTTACCTATATACCTATTTAATTCTCTAATTTTTACGTGTTTCATGTTGATTGCGCTATTTATTATATCATAAAATACCATGATATATTTTATAAAATAAAAAGAAATAAATAAAATTATGTTAAACTGAGATGACTAGTTAATATGAAATTTGAATAATATTTTTAATGTGAAATAAAAACCTTTTAAATATCATGAAAATTATAACATTTTGTGTAATGGAATTATTTAATTATTATTATGAGTGCTTAGTATTTAATATTTAATTATTTTTCCCTTATTAAAAGTAAAAGCTAAGAAGTATGTTGAAAAAATAAAATAAAATAACGAGTTATAGAAGTTAAAATATCTTCTCATTACTCGGAACTAAAAATCACTTAGCTTAAAAAAAGAAACTAATCTATATACGTATAGTAAACCATTTCATACAGTTAATTAATGTACTCTGTATACCCTAGAGATTCTTGGAACGAATTTCAATTTATGAAACATTTTATTTTTTACGTTAATTATACAAGTATTGGAACCACGACGTTAACTTAAGTAATTTATTATTATTTAGATATCTCATACTTTTTACGAAAATGTATGGACATTTTACAAATAGGTTTAATGATTATCTATAGATTATTGAGAATTATATGTTTCGTTTAGTTTTTAAATGATACGATCTAATATTATATTGCATACTCGCACAGTGCAAAAAAACGTTAATAAGTCGGCTAATTAAAATTTGAACAGTTTTTTTTAATCACGTGTACAAGATATAGCGATTATATCTTATAGACTACGTATATAGTAGTGAACATTACTTGATGTTTTTTTTTTTTTTTTACAGATTAATGTGTTAATGTATATCTTATAAATAATATATTATGCCATTATGCAGTATGTGAAATTACTCTGCGTATTATTAAATTACAGTTAATAATAATTTTAGTAAAAGCTTGCAGGATTCATATAGTATGTCAAACGATGATACGTATGTGTATAGATATAAACATATTATACATATTTGTCTTATTTCGTTTTAATGCCGTTAAAAGCTAATTACACAAAGTGTACTATACTTATATGCGGTGATACATTATTAAGCAATGCGAAATTTTAACCGACATTAAACTTTCAAAGGCAAAGCTTCGTCATATGGTAATAATAACACACTATAAGCGCGCTATACTATACCGTCTTAGTTAGATATACGTATAGAATAATATAATGCATTAAGAGTTCGACACTCGCAGTTTTCAAAATAGTTTTACACACTTAATAAATGTAAAACTAATAACTCGTGTTTGCAGCTCCCGTCGTGCTTTATATTATAGTGTTTATATGTGTATAATATATATATATATTGCGCCAAAAGTTTTAATGTATTTCGTAACAATGAAATTCGTCGGAAATCAAGTTACTGCAGAAATGTCACGTGCACACTTTTGTTTTGTGAAGACGATCGTCGAATTTTGATTGACTTACAACCAGAAAGTTGGCAAAAGTGTATTAAGTAAACGTGTATTGGACAGCAGCAGCTCTACCTACCCGCTAGACTTGCCTGCCCTCTTGTCTTTTCTGTCTATCTATCAATACTTACACGGTACAAACATATATAGCTTACTATTAACCGTTTGCTAACGTATACATTATGTGCATATAATATTACGTTTGTAACACAACGTGAGATAACTTTTCAGTCGATTTGAATAATTCGATACAAGGGGATCGGTTAAAAAAAAAATACAATGTCAGCATTATTTTTTTACAGCCCTAAAATTATTATGCAATGCAAATATACAAATGAAATTCAAACGGCTAAAAGTGAATTTACTTCCACTCAAATGGTTATAACTTATAACTCATACCTAGGTACTCAGTACTCATTAAGTGTTTCGTCGGTTGTTACTTCTAACTTTTATAAATTAAATATAATGACATCTAGTAATGTATACCTACTATGTTAATATATTTTATGAGACTTAAGTATTTTTATAACAATTATAGGGTAATGTATAAATAATGCTATTAAGCATTATGTTTGAATTTTATAAGATGTATATTATGAATAGGTACGTATTTTTAACTAACATGTATTTCAAATTAACTAACCAAATATAGTGTTTATTTTTAATTTTTACAGTAATTTACGCAAAACCCGTGGATTTGACAACAACTGTAAAGTAAATGTAGTTAAACATTTTTATTATTTTTATTATATCTTGATTTTAAATATATGGTACCAAGTAATATTTAACATTTTTATTGTAACTTTTGGAATGATACTTAGGTGTATTTATATGTTAATAATGTTTTCATCAACTGTTTATCGAATAGTTAAAACACTATGGTAAAAAGTTAAAAAAATACATGGACTTAAAAAGAGTTTTAACCAGGTAAATCAATTGTTGCTAAAATTACATTGCATAATAAGTAAAGTTCGTTGTTCAGAGCTTAATGATTTCTGTTATTTTAATTTAATAATTATTTTTAATATGATTTTTTATTTTATTTTATTATGTTATAAAATTAATGACGATTAAATATTTTTATGATTCATATCTGTAGTTCACAAACGAAAAAAGAAAGCGAAATAAATTTTTATGATGATAGTATTAACTATTAACCGATTTGTGTGTTGTCCGAGTTAAAAAAAAATAAATAAAATAAAATTTTCCATTTTAGTATTTATTAATCGTACCCACATGATTAAACTTAATCACGAAGCGTCAAAAATTATAGATAATATTGTTCAATCTTAATTTTTCCACACGATTTTTGTTGTGCTACTCCGTCCGTTGGTCTGAATTCAAAATATTGATTAATTAGAAATTAAAATTTTTCAATATTTAAGTATCACATATTATTTTAAGAAATTTAAAGTTTAGTTTGACATTTAAAAATTTACAGCTGAAATAATTAATTAAATAATAGGTTATCGTTGTAATTAAATCAAACAAACTAAATTCATTTTTTTTCAGAATCACAGAAATTGATTGAGAAAAATAATATAAAATTATTATCCTGCAAATTATATTTATTTATTTTTTTTGAAAGTACCTACAATTTAATAATTAAAATAAGTTCTATCATTTCTATGACGTTTTTATTTTTATATCTTTGATTTATGTAACCGACACTAATCGTGTAGTGTAGCAAAATAGATCGTTCATGGTTTACTACAGTTTTGTGATATAGTATAATATTTTTATACTATAAATAAATAAAATAAGTACTTAATATTTAGCTTCAATTTAATTGGAAATCGGTAGATACTGTCATTTTTAATAGAATGTGATAATGGCGTCAGACCGGCTTTATGAAAGTGAAAATGTTTACTTAGCAGATAGTGTTCGTCGACGGTAGAAGTACGTTTACTCAAATCAAGACGCACACTAAAAAAAAAAAAAAAAAAAACCGAATAAAAACCAGCATTGACGATTTCTATGCAAACCACAAAGTAAACACGAATTTTTAAAATCGTTCATTGTGCATGTATGAGTATATAATATATTTTTTGTTAATGATGTTATATTATTTTTACTCTGGATTAAAGATTTTTCTGAGTGGTGAAAGGTGAAATTTCAAATTAAATACATTATCATAAAAATAATAATCAGAAATACAAATTATAAAATGTTTACACAGTGGTATAAAATAAATTAATATTAACTATTTTGATTAAAATAAATGACGTCAAGATGAACTACAAGTTATTTGTTGGAAACAGCACGAAATTAAATTTTGATGTGATTAGTTTTACAAAATTTTGATTTAATGTAGTTATTTTCATTTTAATTATAATTTTAATATACACAAATATAAAATAAAAAGATTTAGTTTATTGTATGAATTTTTTAGAATACGTCAGATCAGTTGTAAGACTTTTCAGTAAGCTAAACCAGAAAATCGTTATTTCTGAAAGAAGTAACGTAATTATATTTTAATAGAAGTGCGTATTTAAATTCCGTATACGAGATACGAGCTTAGCTCAATAATTGTTGTATACGTATCAGCTTTTATTATTATTACTATTGTATTAAAATTGAATTACGCTGATATAAAAAAATAATAAAACGAATTATGGAAGACTGTTGTATACTTACCGGTTATGAATAATGAATTATAAATTTCATCACTTTCAGTGTATAGAATACTATGGTATACGTAACGTTTAAAATGTTTTAACAATGTTTCTATACTAACATGCTAACATGTACAAAGTCGAAAATTTATTAGCGCTGAGCGTCAATCTTTTAATGTTTCATTATGTATGATGTAGGTACAACGCCCAAGTTTTTGATTCCTGAAAGATATGATAATTAATGTTTATTTAAAATGTCGTTTGTTATTCGAATCGTAAATCCCCTAGATAGGTGCCTACACTAAATTATAAAACTTAAGAGTATAATGTATGGTGTATATTATAAAAGATATTCGTATCGCTTTAGGTTATAATATACTCGTATATTATGCATAAATGTCTTAACATAAAGAATATCGCAGGATATCAGCATTTGTAAATATTTATGAAGCTGTTACAGCAATAACCGTACTGTGTTGACTGTAAGTTATACAAAGCTCAACACGTCAAACTTATATCTTCGAGATCAAAAAGAATGTTTGAATCACAGTTGTCGTTGTTTGATTACTATAACGTGCATACACGCGGGCTTCTTTCTCAAAACATTAATTAATATTACTTTGTTCAAAAATTAAACAGTAAATTATTGCGGTGTATGAGTATGAGAATGATGATGATGATGATGAATGATAATAATAATAATAATAATAATAACAGCAATCAAAGGATTGTTTTTCTATTAACTTATACGACTGATATAATATAAATACACAAATAAATATTATATTTCAGCATAATATAATATGTAAAATTGTATAACTCAGTTATTATGGTTACGCTTCTAGCGTTTAACATCAAACCGCAGTTTTAAAAATAATCGGAAACGTTTTTCCATGTTATGGCCGGTATGCATTTTGTTTGAAAAATAATAATATATTTATATTAATTCTATGGTTTAACAAATCGTGTTATGCATTTGTGTGCGTCTTTTCCGTGAAATATGACTTCAAAGCTTCCGTGTGCATTATAAAAATTCAGTTGAAATACTGAAATATTAAATACGGTTTTATATTTCCGGTATCGGTACTGTTGCATTGGCTTATTATTGTAAATATTTTTATTTTTTATGATTATTATTATTATTAAAATATATTTTATAAGCAATATTTTAATTGCATTTATTGTATTACACGTTATTAACAATAATTTCTAAGTACTTCACGGAGATATAGAAAAGAATTCGATGGAAACGTTTCATCTTTTTCTACCCTTCCTGTAATGAGATAAGATATTGAAAAATTTTTTTTCTCGTTTGTACCCAGCAACAATAATTATTTGTATATTTTCTTGTTGACCTAGATAATCTGGATTTCTAACTCTCAAATGGTTCAAATACGAGGCAAGGGATATTTTATAGTCAGTATATTATATAAAGTCGTATAGAATGAATATTTGAATGTAAGTTAGTACTTACATATAATAAATACGTTTTTATGTTTGTAGAAATAGTAAAAATGATAAATTCACTTGATTAAAAAAAAAAAATTGTCCGAAAAAATAAGCATCGTTAAATCAATGTCACGTGAATTTAATTGTATCGGTATTATTATATCCGTTTGTATTTTATTATATATTTCACATAAATTATGGTAGTTAGGTATATCGTAATTTTAGTGCCGATACATGTTTATCGTACAATTTTGTAAAATGTTGTTACAAAGCATTGCATTACTTTTGTATTGTAATACAAAAATAGGATGTGGCAAATAACACGCAATATTTATGTTTGCCAATGAATGAGAATAAAAATATAGGAAAATATTTTTTTGATGTTTTGTTGTGGTATAGGTAATTATATTTTATTTATTTATTCTGCTGTAGTAAAACATGTATTAAAAATATTCTGCCTTATTATTAAAAGTGTAGAGGGTATTTTTTAGTTCAAAATGTATATTTAATTAAACACTTTTTAACTTTATTAGTTAGTTAATATTCAAATTAACTTTTAATTAATTTTTATAATACAAAGAAAGAGCTAAAAACCACTATTAATAACAATATTTATTTATACGAATCAATTAACTTGTAATTTCAATTTTGTTATTTATGTATATTACGATATGACATGATATGGTATTTACTATTGCGAATATAATACATATGTATAACAGATAATTACCTACTCCAACTTTTGTATTATTATAATTATTACGGTCTGCAACGGTTGTGCGCGTACATTGCAATGTATACTTATACTATAATAAAAACGAGATATCGTTTGTGGAGTACACAAACCATATTATTTGCAGTACGCCTATTTGATATAGTATAATATTATCGTTGTCATTCATTGTCACCGATCTTTATCTGTATTATTATAATATTATTTATCGTAAATTATTCGGAAAATTATAATTTATAATACGTTATTATGTATTTTAAGTGATTACGGAAGTGTAAATAATATTTTGTCGAGGAAGACTGATAATTAAAACGGAATCTGCTGTATTATATTATAATCTAATACAATAATTTTGTACTAGATTCCGTTATGAATGTATACGAAAATTAATATTTTCGTGTCCACCCATCGTATGTTTGACTAAGTATACGTTTAATACAATACGATATTCGCGGTCAGTCACTGACTTGATTATTAATTTAGAAAAAATTAATATTCGAGAATCACTTCGCAAAACTTAAGTGAAAAAAAAAATAGGTATCGTTTTGCTATACGGCAAACAATGAGTGGGTTATTGCAATGGATGTGTTAAATTTGAACTCAATTTTATATCACTGTATACAAAAAACAATTCTAAGCAGAGACAATCTGATAGCCTATGTTGTTAAAAAATTAATATTATTTCCTTTGGGCACGTGAAAAATGTTTAAAACCTTGATTTGAAATATTTGATACTTGGCCCAAAAAAGGTTCGCCATCTCTCTGCTCTATATTAATATAAATGCTTATGCTAGTGCTATAGTGCATGATATGTTTTTTGATATTTTTATTAAAATAATTTATTTTACTATTAATATTTCGGTTGGTTGATTTAATTTTTGCCTAAAATATTGCATTTATTATATTATTAATATTTAATTATAATAATATATATTCATATCAAATTATATTATTCTTATTAATTTTTGAGTCAATACTACCTTACTATAAAATATTGTGAATGCTAATGGCATAAATAATAAAAGTAGGTAATATCTTAAAATTAATATACATAATATTATTTTGAAAATTTCTCTGCGGTTAGTTTATGTTATACAAACACGTTTTAAATCTTTATAATCATGATTTTGAAAAGTAGCAAAATAATTAACATTGTTAATAACCGTTAAAATATGTGGATTTGTCCAAATTTAAATTTAAAAAAAAATTATGTTTATTTATATTTTTTTTTATTATATCTTAAGCTAAGGCAACTAAGGACATTAGCTGTGAGAGAGTATGGCAGGTTTGTTTAATATTTAGTTTTAATATGAACTATTTATGAGAAATTTCCTAGTATATATTTAAATTATAGATGTAAAAATAAAATTATTTATACATTTTTAACTAAAAAATAGTTATAAAATTTTGAGATTTTGACTAATTTTATAAAAATTTTAATCTGAAATGCTAATCTATTATGTAATTTGATTCTAATCTTTGCTCATGTATTTTAAATATTTCAATATTTTCATAAAGGTGTAAAAACAAATGAAGTAGAACTTTGCATTATACTTTAAGTTTTTGATTGGGCAAAAATATTTTTATTGAAATCTAAAAAAAAAAAAAATTAAATTAAATTGTTTATAAATATTGTGATTTTTTTTATTAATATTTATAGGAAAAAATAAAAAAAAATTAATAAATAAAAATTGAAAATTTCGATTGTCTATAAATAGCTCAAAAATAGTCAATTTGTTTTGTAATTATACCATGTACAGAAAAAAATAATATAAAAAGTTTTAATGAAATTTTTAAGTTTCTGAATTATTGAAAATAATAACAAAATAAATAAATTAATTTTATTGAAAACTGGTTAGCGTAAAATTTACCGTTTTACTTTAATTTATTTTTCATTTTTTCCGATTATTAAGAATTAAGAAGAATATTAAAAATTTTTTACTTTTGATTATTAATAACTTTATTCAATTTTCTAATAGAAACCACTACTAAAGTATTTTTGCAGTCTTAAAGGGTGAAAAAAAATCATTGTAAAATTAATATATTTCACAGAATCTAAAACAGTTATCGGAAATCATTAAATTATTCATTATCTTTAAATGTTGAAGATAAACAATATTTAATTATTTTTTTAATTATCTGAATATAGCTTTTAAAAACTATTATTTTTGTTAAGTTACTATAAAGTAACAAATTTATGTACTTGTACAATAAATGTAAAAAACAAATAAAATATATGAAAATAAAACAAGGCAGATTTAAGTAAAACTTTTTTACTTAAAAAAATTGATTGTATAAAGGTTTAAATAAGGTTTATTAAGCAGAGTTAAAGTTATATAATTTAAGAAAAAAAATGTTGGACGAAAGAATGTTATTTTTCGTAAATATAACTAAATTGATAAGGTTTTAAATCATTAGTTTTTAGTTTTGTTAATTTAGCTATGTATATATGGTTAGATATTTAATGTGTATGATCTATACATTTTTTTTTTTTTATATTTTATACTAAAAAGCCAAATTACTAAATGTTACCAAAGAAATAAAAGACTAAAGTTTCTGGGTTCTATATACAGTATTGTTATTCTATCTATAAGTATTTTACTAGATCACTATCATTCTTACAAGATACTGAACAATTTAACCCATGGCAGTGGTGTAGCGAAATAGCCTATCTATAACGCCAGGTGAAAATGATATTTTTTATTCGACTTCTAAGTATTGTGAAAGATCAAACTTACCATTTCATAATTTTATCTTATAATATAAGTCTTACTATAACCATCAATTTAATATATTTTGGTTTTTTAATTACAATAAATTGCGAATATATAATACAATTAACTGTTTTCATACACTGTTGGTTGTTTGTACTCTATTTTATGTTACCTGAAATATTATACTATTAACAAGTTTAATCCTTGTTTAATGCTATTTAATTATATATTTAAAAACAATTTGTTGAATAATTTCAGATTATTATACCTGAAAATTTATCTTAAAACTAAGATTTCAAATTTTTTTTTTTTTTTTTTTTAATATTATTTTTTGACGTGTCCCGAGAACACGCAAGCTGAGTTTTGAAATTCGTGCGACTATTTTTCCGCTGTCAAATGAAGTTTAATGAATATCCACAAACGAAATGTCTGTTCGATTATGTATTAGCTCTATTTATTATATAATACAGTAGGGACCTCAACGTTCGAAGAAAGCCGATCTGAGAGACGATTAACAAAAAATTAACAATACACATCGACATCATCCGTAATAGTTTCACGCACAACAATATAATATACTTTCGTTCAGAGATATTTTGCGAAGACCGCAGGTACAGATGCGATGAGTGATGTTCTGTACGTTGTTTCGTGAGCGAGACAATGGTCTCGTACACGTTGAAAAAAATTCCTTCGATTTCTAATGACATTATTATAATATCATTGTACGTAGATATGTCTATAATAATATTATAGGTACTCGTGTATCATGTATTATTATAATCGCGTGAAAAGACCACTTCCGATAGGTACGTAAATAATAGTATGATAGCAAATTATTATAATGATATCGAGAGGCAGACTACGATAGGGCGCGGCTCGTTCAGCTCGTTTACACTTCACATTTAAACGATGCACACGATCTGACGATAAGACAGCTATATATTACCATTATCATAAGACGAATTGTATGCCGGTGACGTGCTGGGTGACGGCCGACGGGGACTCGGAACAATGAGTGTGTGATACGAGTATAAAATAAAAACACTTAACGTTTCGCGGCGAACGGCGTCTAATTATATTATAACGTAGGTATATTATCATACTGTCGAAAAAACTTTAAAACTTACGCTATAATATTATATAGAGCAAGAAAACCACGATTAATCCGATTACGAAACCGATACATCGGCCAAAAACGAATATTTTATAAATTATATTATATTATCTGTTTAAGCCACCGCTCGAAAGTGAACATCGCTCGTATGGGCTGCCACCAACCTTATAAACGTGTACAATAGAAATACAGCCGGCAATACTTTGACGTGTATTATAATTTATATTATCATCATACAGACCGATATAGTGTTTTATAAATCAAGAACAATAATAGGTATACTGATCCGTAAGACGTCGCGCGCATAATGTAATGACATTATCGGTGTAAACGATATTTGGGTCGACGAAGTATACGGGTAATATGTTTAGTAATACGACTGTATACATTTTATTTTATCCGAACAAACGGATTACATGTAGCCGTTTACCTATACGTTTCGACCAATCATTGAAAATCGATCATATCACAGAGATTTAACGTAATAAGTTCAAATTAAATTTCACTTAATTTTTAAGTTGTACAATGTGAGTCGTAAAAAAAAGTTTTTCGACCATTAATTCCGGATCGAGTGTATATTTCACTTTGGTCTATAATTGAGATCTTAGGCGTGTTATCACATAACCTACGTGTGCAGACAACGTATTTTATCGTACATAATTAAACCGTTTAGAGTTGTTAATCGCCGTGGAAACAAACGCGGCTATATAATAATAAGTATTATAATAGAGAGTAAAACGGCTCGGTCGTCACGGTTTTATATCCGGAGTAAATGGCGCGGGTGCGAGCGCTGACGCAACCAACCGATACCGGAAACTGACTTTTGACGCATACGGTTTTTATTGTACATAGATATAAGGTACTGTATACAATACATAATATAATATAGAACATTGTTAAAATTGTATTAATTAATGCTATTTAAAATTCAATATATAATTATACAGCTGTGTGTTGACTAGACTTTACGTAATTTACATCGTCTATATATATATAACAATATATTAAAATGTAGGTAATCGTATTCGGTGGTTAATAAAATTATAAGCTATGCAGAAACATTATATAAATATAATAATATACATTTAGATTTAGATATATACTTAATTATGCACATGAGAGTAATAATAACAATAATTATAATTATTATAATAATTTTAAGTGTGATTTATTCAAATTTAAGTGGTGTAGTTGAGGTAACGAAGAAACAGGTTCAGGAACTTTCGGCTCCGCAAATGCATTCGTCTCCTGTGTGATCCATAATCCAGTCCAGGTAGTTAGCCACTCTGGTGTACACTCCCGGATAGTTTTCCCTGGCACATCCTTTGCCCCAAGACACGATGCCTGTATACAAAAATATATTTACGTGATAGATTAATAAATTATGAATAGCATGATAACACATCATAACTACTTCTTATGTATATTATACATACCAATGACTTCCATAGTCTCAGAAGTATCTAAACGTCTGTGCATAGGTCCACCACTATCACCCTGTGAAAAATATAATACATTTACGGTACCTAATTTACTAATATTATAAGTGTTTAAAATTTTTACGCGCGTGGAGTTCCGAGTATCCGTAAAAAACGATTTCATCGGGAATGTTATTGTAAAAATAATATGGTTTATACCTGGCAGGCGTCTTGTTGGCCTTCCCTGTATCCAGCGCATATCATGTTACCGGTGATCTTCTCTGGCGAATATCCCATTTCCTTGCAGTCCGCATTCGATATGATCGGTACGTCGACTTTTTGTAAGATGTTGGACGACTTTTTTCGTTCGCCCAATCTGCCCCATCCGATCACGGTGCCCTTGATACCTTCGTAGGACGTGTCAGCTGTGTACGGAAAAATCTCGTTTAGTTCAGTATATAAATACAATGTAAAGTCAAATCACGCCGTACGTGACTGGTGTACATTATGTTATCACTATAATGGTAAAGATACTCACCGGACTTAGGTAAGCACGCGACGCGTATCCACGGGTTGTTGATGGATGCGGCTTCACGAAGTTCAATGATCGCGATATCGTTGTCGAATGTGCTTAGCCGGAAGTCTTTGTGCCGGTGAATTTTGGCCACGTGGTGCACGGACTTGCGGCCGGTGTCGACTTTCCGGTCGTGTTCACCGATGGTCACGGTTAGATCTTTGGGGCTGAAACTGGAAAATGAGACAAAGATTATAACTGCATCGTGATTCGATAAATAATATCAGATTCCACGAAATGAACCCATCGATTAAAAATATATTATAGATAGGATAGGTTAAGTTAGGTAAGATCAGATATTCATCATACCAAAAATGTATACGCGACTTAAGATTTCACAGAATCCCAACCAATCGTATAATCCATATTTTGCACTTAGCATGCAAATGGTACGAGTGGTTGCACCAAACTTGGTACTTACTTCTCGACGCAATGGGCGGCGGTGAGTACGTGCTTCTTGGTGATGAGTGTGCCGCCACAATAGAACTGACCGCGACGGGCCAACGTAGCCGCCCAACCGAATTCGTTTTCCCGCGTGTCTTTGCCGTTAACGATCTTCGCGAAAGCCGATCTCCGTTCCGGTAAGGTCCCACATGGCTTATCTACAACGAAAACGAAACCACAGTCAGACGATTTGTAAATTATAATAGACATAATTTAATCGCATATTATAGATAACTTGGCTAAAATATTATATTGTTTTATGCGCATAGGGTGATTTTTTATTTAAGGTGTCTTGTTTTCGTTTTTTCTGTTTTTACAAACAATTTACTACTTAATAATAATAATAATAAAAAATTAAATATCGTTTTTATATTTAAATATATACTTAAAACAATTGCAATTGAGTATTAAAAATGATCACGTCGGCTCATACAACATTTTATGGTGTGGTTAAAATGCAGTTGTGGCGTAAAGTTCAATGCCGGATTAGAATGATATGCTATTCACTTACGCGTTATATTTTGTATTATCATATATGAATAAATATTAAACTTCTAAATTTTTCTTTTGTTAATTCAAGACAAATATTTCTTTCAGGCCCTTCAATGTGCCATGACTGATACATCAGGTCATTTCTATTGTTAGTACATTGATTTAATTTTTTTGTAAAATTGCCACGAATATAAATGTTATGATAAATCGACGCACTGTTGTTATAATTGTATAGGTATGTCGTATGATGACGAAAATGTTTGCTCAGTGTCTACACTCTACAGTTATTATTACGGTTCACGCTCGCACATTCTTCAATATGGAAAACCGCTAATATCTGCTGTGCTTATAAGTTTATGTCTACAATGTTGTACATGTTTCGTGCTCGAATAATAATTTAATAATGTGATATAATTATCAAAGTAATCTGCGGTTGGATTTCCGGAACATTGTAATATAATATTATGTACACGGACAACATGGTGGTCGTCGTTACATGGAAGCACAATCAATTCCGCCAAAAGACCATCAATTAAAACGAATATGGTGCTAGCCCATATGCGATACGCCCATATTAGACATGATATCGTTTGCCGAATCTACGCGTAGACATGCAGTGCACAGAGTTTCCTTTGATTTTCTTTTTGGTCAGATTCCGTGACGGATTGTTTCGAATAACGTCTATCAACCATAATATTGTAATATTGTGTTAGGTGTAATGTTATGTTTATTTTTAATCGTTGCACTAGTCTAATTTTAATGACTATGTGTGCTTGTTGATTCAAATTCCAATTTTTCAAAGTTTAGGATACTTATTTAAAATTTTAGAGTACTTCTAGTTTGTGTAGATAATACAAAAATGTTTTGATAAAAGTCGTCAGATAGTTTTTATGTCGTTAAAAATATTAAATTATTACTAAAATCTGAATTTTAACAAATATTTTCTGAGTTATGTACTAATATAATATCGTATAATAGAAAATATTTAGTAGGCGCACGTGATGTAGACAAACGTTATTATATAGGTAAACATTTTGTTGCTGTTGTTGAAAACAAAACGGTTCAGAATAACTACGCATGACGTAAAATATGTTATCGTTGTGTACGGCATAAAATAATAATAATAATAATAATAATAATAGTAATAAAATGTTATATATGTAATACGCAGCCGACAACGTGCTCTATGGTACAAGTTTGTTATATGGTTAAAATTATGTGCGTTTTTGTACAATGTAGGTATACAAAAATATAGAGAAGTCGTTAAAATTAATGTTACAATGTGATTATGTGGCAATGTGGAATATACGAGAAAATGGAACACGCGGTTAAATATTATGCCACTGGAAAGGTGCAGTGACAACTGACGAGGTTTTGTGTTTCTTTTTCATACGTAAATTACTTCCAAAACGATATATTATATTATGTCTTCACTCTCTATTCATATTCAAATATTAATTGTCGTTATGTTATTGGTGAAATACCGTTTATTGATTAAGTCAATCGAAGAAAGTTTTAAATTTCAACTGTGCGATTCGGCGTCCACTATTATTTATAATGAAATGTTCATACATCAAACATAGAAAGTATTTAAATATTGAGATTTATTTAAAGTTAACAGCTATTTTTATTTATACCAAAAATTTTTCGGTACTTATCAGGCTTATCTACTACCTAATAATAATCGTGACCTGCGTGTACAGAACATTTGAAAATATAATTATATAGTCAGTTGTTATTGTATGCATAATCTGTATAGTATATACTATAATGTGTATCACACTATATAGTATTAATTATTAAAAACAGTTTAGAATGCACCTAAATTCGAAAGTTAATATGCATAATAACTGAATTAGGTGTCGATTTAATAATATATTTTAATTTGCGTTAAACGATAAATTCAGTTATTAGATAAAAAATTAATTCTGAAGCCTGGATAAGTGAGAGGGTATTGGGGAGGGTGGAGACGAATTAATTAACTTTGAAGATCCATCTCATTCAACAAAATATTTTTTTAATGCATAATATATTCAAAATATATTTCAAAAGTAGGTAAAGTAGAAATGTTTAAATCGCAGTTTATTTCTATTTGATAAATTCTTAATAAATCAACACTAGAGAATAATATTATATGATAAGTTTGTAAATATTAGTGAAGAAGGAAGTTGTGATATTGTAGTCCAATGTAGTACAAGGTATTACTATGCGGTAATTACATTTTTAAGTGAAAATGTTGAAGTTTACGAATTGAAAGTAGTCTATTGAGTGTATATAAATATACATATTAAATTCGATTATAAAAATGCTTAAATCGATTTTAAACGATATTACGTCGTAGGTAACAACGCGCGTTTAGTCGGCACCTAGACTGATTAACGACATAGTTAATAACTGAAAGCTTATATACATTCGCTTATAATATAGTACAGTCTCATTGTAATTATAATGGTAGTAATGTATACCGTCTAACCATAACATCGTGACGCGTAACTACGTAACAAAGCATTATGTACAATTATTATTGCTTATATTTATATGTATTATATTACCATTATTAAATATTTATTCTATGAACTCGATAAATTGCGATTAGGAACAATTTACCGTTATTTAACCCTTATTTATACGCACGGCTATATATTATCTATTATAGTTAATCTAAACGACAAATGACAAAAATCAACATTGTGCATGATAATATTTTAAAACGTGATCATTGAAGACCAGAGGGATTAAGAAGATTTGACGTGGATCCTCATTAAATTAATGATGGAAAATTTACACAACGGAAAAAAATCTTCTGTTAAAACAAAAAACAAAAGAAAAAAATAATCAACTATTAAAAAAATAATAATACTTTTAGTTTAGAACTTGTCACGAATTCAATTAAAAATATGGACATGTTAACGGATAACGAATTCGTGCCATTTAAGTTAATTTGGCGCTCCACTTACTAACACCTATTTATCATACATAGATAGTATAAATATATATTTTATATTATCCAGTTAAATTGAAAAATACAAATTCAATATTATATGTATTATATTTATAAACGTTTCGAAATTAGATGATCAGACGTGGTGGAAAATTGTGAATTATATTCGTGAAAAAAATGAAACAAAATAAGTACAACGAATCTTGTCAAATTATTCATATTTCGCGTTACATTTTATTCTTCTGTTTAAATCATATTAATATACTACACTTTTGATATGTATAAAGCTTATAAAGTTTTGGAATGTAGATATTTAGAAAATCATGTGCATCTAATGTTTGCACATGCTTTACGAATTTACCATACAAAATGTCGTTTGTCGTAGACATCAACTATAAGATGTTGAGCTAAAAAATATTTTTATATAATACATATATATATAAGTTTATTGTGATAGCCAGTGATAGATATCAGTATTAAAAACTAAACTAATAAAGGACATAGTTCCTATTAGTTACTAGTACCACTAATCGTGTGGACGTTTGGAAATTCGAAGGGTCTATAAATAATAATTTTAAAAAAACCGTATGACAGACAGGCGAATAATTTTTTGAAAATCGTATCTGGGTTAAGGTTAATATTTAATATTTCATGTATATGGCCGCCGTTCGGGTCAATTAAACTGCGATGTGTACGAAATTCGATTTTGAACGCTACTCGTTTGATTACGCCGCGGTGTTATCGTAACGCGCGAAATGTCGATTTGCAGCGAAAACAGAATGACACGTGCCAGTGTCGGCGTGTGTCGTAAATTGATTTTCAGCCGGTTACGGAGGTTTAAGGGGACAGAACTTTATATGAAATATAATATACATATGTTTACGAAATGATATATTTTGCTCTTTCTGTTTGGTCGTAAAACTAATAAATTTGCTTCAATGGGTCGGTCGTGATCGTAGCTACTTTTAGTAGTACTAAAATAATATTATTTATCAAATGGAAACAAAAACAACAGTAGGATTCTTTTGTATTGTTATATGTATGTGTATTGTGTATGTATATACTTAAGAACGTCGGGTTCATGTCGGCCGAAGAGGGTTGCGTGTGTGTTTTGCGTATTTATAGGTGTAGCCTTAAGAGCTAGCCGTTCCCGTTTTAAAACAAATACAATTATTGTCCGAAACAGCTGTATTATTATCGAAATGTCTCAACGCTTCAAGAGATAAGACTGATGGTATAGCCTTTTATGTTTCGTCCGATGAGTGTTCCCTATTTATTTGTATACTGAAAACAATGCGTAAATATGATGTGTGTTTTTCCTTCACGACGTGATTTTTATATTATTCTATGTGGCTAGTGTTTACTCAATAATAATATTTTTATATGGAGCGGAGTGATTCATCGAGTATGCTTGTCTCCGTTTATTCTTTTAATAATTCAGTTTTGCGGTAAAACTTCTTTTTTCAAATGAGATCCCTCTCTTCCCACTGTTAACTAGTTTGAATCTTCAGGACATGAATTAAAAAAAAATTGACTTTTAGGTTTTAAGTATTTAAAGAAATTCTAAAACTCAAATTTTGAATTACTAAATTAATGATTTGAATTATTGAAGAAAAAGAAGGCGAGCATACTTTGGTAAATCGCTTTGTATATAGTAACGACATTAATAATATTTAATAATGTTGCAAAAGCTTAAATCTTCGAAAAAATTCAATCGCTTATAATTGATCGCCGAGTATGTTTGTTTGAAAAAAACACAAAATAACGAAAAACAATGTAGAAATAAAAAATAAAATATTAAGAAATAAACGTTTCGTCCAGAAACTAAGACGCTTATGTTCGTGCATATATAATATACATATTTTTAACAATATAATGCTTGCAGTACGCGCGGTTAGTGTCGGTTTTTATTGTTATGCATATTTACCACACGCCGCGCAATATTTGATCGGCCGTTCGTCCGGCACCTGTTCATCCCGGTAGTCGAATAAATGATCCTGAAAACAAAACGCACGACACGTAAATCATTAAAAAAAAAAAAAAAAAAATTAATAACATATAATTTTTCATCACACCGGTTGTATCGCGTGCATACGACTCCCGGAGAGGACTTTATAAATGATTGCTGAGGTCGCGATCGTAATAATGTCATTATATTATATTATCACGTTATACTGCTGCAGTACTATTAATACGCTACGGACCCGGCCCGCGGCCGCGCAACAGGTGATTTCGAAACGGTCGAATTTGAATAGCGCATAGATACACGGATTTGGCGATTCGTCAATGTGAAAAAAAATCGTCTTTCGAAACCCGTCACCTCGGGAAAATATAAGCTCGCTCAATCTCAATGTTAGCTGCCCACCCACTTTTTCAATCTAAGCTATCCACCAGCACTTAATAAACACTTAATTAATTAAATTAAAAATATAAGCATTATCAGATCAGCTACGACGTGGTTCTATAAAGTGTTTTACGATATGGAGCTCTATCAAATATTTCAACCTCATTGCACATAAAGCCTTCTTAGTTGATCACATGAACAATTATCTTCACAATGTCTTAAAAATATTAAAAGTAATATAATCAATCAAATCTCATTAAAAAATGTTCAAAGTTCATCAAAACCAAATAATTAACCCGCTCTTTTCCCGCAAAATTTCTGATAAACCCTAGAGATTAGGAATTGGAAAATATGTGATTTTTTTTTTATTTCTAATTTCAATTAAGTCCTTTGAAAAAAAAAGTCAGTTCCAGTTCTTCAAGTCGCAGAATAAAGATTTCCGGTAAATACCGGTATTTATAAATACATATTTTAAATGGTAAGAAAAAATTCAAATTGTGTTAAATTCTTATCTAAAACGATAAGATCAAATAAAAGTAATTTTAATGGATTAAAGTTTAGTAAAATTGGTTTTGATGAATTAAAAAAAATATTTAAAAAACGTTTGGTTAACACGCGTTGTAAAAAGTTGTGATACCAGTGTATCATATTTGATACACAATTATGTACTCAATTGTTTCTACTAATATTAATTTTATTTAAATATTAGCGTATATTTTCGCATGTCGGAAAGTGACCAACTTTTTAATTATTAATTTCATTTTCTTTTTTATTGATCATATATTTATCAGTTAGTCTACATCACAATCTGATAACAACTTATTCAAGTAAATCATTGTCACGACGTTTCTAATACTTAATCATGTTATTAATCATAAGCGTCATTATATATTATCATCGTTCAAAATTATATATAAATTATCTCTAGAGAAATAGTCATGAAAAATGACCAATAATAGTTAACGTATAAATTAAAAATTATATATTAACATTTTGGCAACTGTTCTAATCGTATCGTTTTGGGGGGAACTTTTATCAACGAACCAGGTATAAAAATTAGAAATGTACGTATAAATCTACAACCAAATTTAATGAATCAATATTGGACTACTATTACTTAAGTAAATAAAGCAGGTGAACGGTATTGGAAAGAAAAAAGTTTCACAGAAAAATGATCTTGTTTCGGTTTAGGTCGTAGGTGGTCGGGTTAGGTTCCAGTTCTAATTCCGGTATTTTTAATTTCAGTACCCGCAAGCTTCGCTACGTAGAAATCCGATAAACGAAACCGTTTGGTCGCTAAACGGCGAGTGCTTTCCCCGTCATCGCGTGATTATCGCGCGCTATCAAAATCATTTTTATTACGTATAATAGGTACACTTTATTTTTGTGATGTGCGGGAACCGTAATGATTTATCGGCGAAAAAAAAAAATCATCGAAATAATCCGAGTATAGGCACGCACGCTGCCGTGTATAATAACGCATACTGACCCATGGCGTGTAGGCGCCGGCGACTTGAACGACCTGGACGGCGGCAATCAACAGGGCTGCGGCGACGGTCGGGAGCATCTTGCGGTCGCTGCTGCGGGTTTATACCGAAACGTTTCGGACCGAGGTGTCTCGTCGGTCGTAAGTCGATTGCACGACGAAATTTTAATAATAATTTAAATCGTACGCGTTATATATCTGCGCGTCGTCTCGGCCGGCGAACGGGTGCAACGACAAAACGATATTACAATAAATTATTATTATTATCTCGACAGGCGGCGGCGGCGGCGGCGACGGACTCTGCGGAGCGTGCACGCTTAAGACCGGAGAAGATCGCACGAGTCGGTCGGGTTCGTCCCGGCGGAGTGATATTATGTCGGCTGATGGTCGTCTCGTCGTCTGCGGAATCGGCGGCGGCGGTTGACAAGTCGTCGGCGGCGGTGGCTGCAGCAGAGACGCGGCGGATTGCGTGCGACGAGAGAGGACGAGACGAAGCGGACCACGGGCGAACGGGATCGGCGGCACCGGTGTTATATACGCTCCGGCCGGCCGTCGCGCGACTGTTGAAAACGCGTTAGCGCGCGCGATAACGCGACCGCGCGGAGGAGAACACACACACACACACACACACACGCGCGCAGCCTTGAACGGACGGCGCCGGCCGTAAGGTTACGCCGCCGTCAGGTATGGCGCGACATGACATACATACATATTATTATTGTTGTTGTTAGGCCGTCGTCGGTAGGCGCTCTACGATATAACATATCATATAATATATATAACGTTTCAGAACATCACTGTCGTTTGGTCCGACGTACGACCCCCGCCCCGCCTGCCCGCCCGCGTATCATCTGTAATACGTAGGTAACAATAATAATAATAATGATAATACGTAATAATAGTAATAATAGTTAAACGACATTACGTGTACCGCGTAGGTACTTGCAGAGTATGACATTATACCGTATGTGTGTGTGTTTTTTTTATTGAAGCGACACTGGCCCGAGCGCGCCTTTGTAGGTCAACCGTCGAGCGGCGGTCCGGGTGTGCACTGTTCATATGTTTATAGGTATATTACTATATAGGTAATATTATTATATGTGACATTATAATATATCTGTGATTGCCGATGATTATTTGTACTCGTAGTAGGTATTTTTTGCTTTCGGTACCTGAAAACAAAAAAACCATCATAGGTACTCTACGTTATTTCTTCTGCGCGTGAGTCAAGTTCATGTGGTATGCGCAAAAACGAAGTATTCGGGCAACAACTATAGGTACAGAAAAATGACGTGATATTATACTCATACGGTCTGTTTGTGCGAATATTCTACGGGTTTCGCGTAAAATAAATTCGTGAATAAGATTTATTAAATGTTATTGTTTTCCATTTCCAGATTCGAATTTGACCGAGTATAGCAGTCGGAGAAACGAATTTTTTTCACCGGTGTAAAATCGATTACCAAAGTCATCTCTGAAATAAAAAATAATAATTAATTTTGTATCTTTTGCGCCTTTTATACCGTTACCTACACGCGTGTAAATTAGTGCACAGACAGTATCCTCATTATTTGATCACAATGCGGCACTAAATGCTGTCGGTTATCGATAAACCGTTCATATCAAAAGACAATTGATGTCTCCGCGTATGGACCGTAGACATAAAAGTCACTAAGTATACACCAGCTTTATATTAGGTTTAAACTCAACACAAGTTTCCAAGTATCAGAGCATGTGACTTTCTCACCATTGACTATTGATTAGGTCACGGGGATAGTACTTTGTATTACATTAAAAATAATTTGAACTTTTTTTTTGGGTCTTTGAGTATTGTAGAATACTTTTGTTCCTTACGTGCTTGGTAGACCATCAGGATTTTTGAATTTTTGGGAAGTAATTTCGTTATACCATTAACTAATATAGTAACCGTAAACGAGGGTTGACTCTTTCGGGAAATATTCCCTAATAAATACCAAAAAATTAAAAAGTGGTCAAGTTTTTTGTTGGTAAAAACTGTTACATATATTTCTTCCATGTCGGAAAATAATTATACTTTTTAAGATCCTCAGAGAATTAAAAAATAATCGTTAGTGTGTGTATGCCGGTGTGCGTGTGTGTTTATTAAGCAATTGTGATGACAATATAATTGATGGATTACGTAGGTATTTGGGAAGTGGATTTAATGATAGCCACAGGGAGAATCCCGCAAAGATTTCGCTAGACCAGTTTGAGTGCTGGGCAAGAGTGAGTTAGGTTAGAAATAGTAGAATAGTGCTGCACGGTCGAGTGTGGAAGCAGGTTTAATAAGTGTACACGGACCATAATTTCCGCACAGTCCAGGAAATAGTAATAATGTAATTATAAGTAATTAAGTCGAGAAAAAAAAATGAATATATTTTAATAAGTGTTGTTGAATAACCATTATTATTTAATAAATATAAGATAACCCGTATCTATAGCGGCTGAACTATACTAAACTGAGCCGTGGCTCATCTCTAAGATTTCGTTAATAAGAACATTTCGATGGCATATTCCGAGTATTCAAACGAAAAAAAAAAAGATAAGGCGAGTAAATGAAAGAGAGGAAACGTCACAATATTATTAATTTTGATTATCGTATAATACGCAAAAACATTGCCTGATTTATAATTTAAAATTGTATTATATTACAGAAATGGCCAGCGAGAAGAGACTAGATTAGCTACAACACAATAATTGCAATATAATGAAAAATATGGTTGAATACAAAACTTACTACAATTAATAAAAATGTAATTTTATTATTAAACTCTATTTGCAGTTTACATTGTCAGTGCAAGATCGTATTGCCCGTTAGACATACACTCGGCGAGGTCCGTGACAATGGTCGTTTTAATTCGTTAAATCTTATCGAGATCTTGTATTTTTAAACATTGCAGAGTTAGGGTACCTTCTGAATGATAGAGTTCAATAAATTAATATTAATTGACTATTTAGTATTTTATTCCTGATTGATAGTGTGACCGGAGGGGAGGAATTTGACAACATTTCACAGTTAGTCTACGAATATATAAAAAAAAAAAACATATTCAGATTTTTCGTAATGTATAATCTTCAATCGATTTTTATTTGCAATACGATGTATGTTACAAATATTATCTTTTTCGCCGAAAAATTATTAAAACAACATAAAACTCATATAATTATTATGTTAAATCACATAATCAGTACGGCACTAATATTAAAAAAAGTTATTAAATATTTTCCACTTTCATATCATTACCGCGAACAGTGTACATATGATTATTAATATTTACTTTTATTCGTTCTACCCATCGTGTAACAAATCATACAAAATATATCGGGGTAAATATAATAATAATATCCTGTTTCATATATTTTTATTTTACACTGAGATCGTGCCATTTTTTTTTTTATCGTTGGAGCTTTTCGTTTACAACATTATTGTACCATTTACATTTATACGGGTTTTAATCAATTAACATTTACAATAATATGATATTATTAAAATAAATTACATCGCATCGGCTATATACAACCGAAATAAATATTGGTATAATATTAACGATGATGAAAATAAATTATTACCTGTTTATTTAAAATACGTAGTGTACTATATTGATATTTGATACCATATTATGTACTCGTAGCAAACTAACGTTTTCGTATTGTTCGAAAAAAGCTAAATTAAAACCAATTACTTGTGGGTTTGGATTGAAATGGAATGAATGATTTTCATCATATTACAATGTAATTATTTCCATTCAGTAAAAATATTATTGTTATATTATAATGAATGTCGTGTAGGTACCAGGTACCTATTAAATACATATTTTGGTAAGTTTACCTACAAATAAATAAATAAATTTGGAATTGAAAATTACGACTCATGTTTACTAATATTTTAAAAACGAATTTTATGCATTTAGTCAATTTGATACAAGTTCTACTACAAGAAATCAGAGATGAAATAAACTTAAAATATGTTATTATGTTATTTATCTTTTTATCACCGTGTATATATAAATCGAATGTTATAAGCGTTTTTGAGTAGGATTTTAAACCAGTTTTTATAACATATTAGTTAAGTCTTCCAATGCATGAATAAATATATATATTTGATTAAATGTTAGATAGATTTTAATGTATGGATTATACAAAGTAAGAAAATCTCCGTGAGACGTTACGAGAGAAAATGATTTTGTATTTCTAAATTTCGTAAGTAAAAACCAATTAGCTTAATAATACAACGGCAGTTAAACTTTTTTTTTTTTTTGGTTTCTGAAGATTAAATATTATATAAACATAATATTATTTAAGTTTGTATTTTTAAATGAATGCCGTGTAATCATTTAGATATTGAAATATTATCAATTTGTTTTTCGTATGTCACTATGTCGATATGATCAAAAATATAAGTATACCATAATACGAAATATCATAATTCATAATATCAAAATCTTCGATTTACATTTTATTGTAACACACTAATCTAATCTTTTTTACGTAATGCAATATTTTAATACAGAATACAACATAATAATATGTAATCGAGATTACCATTTGTAATATATTTAATTTATTTTTTATGGTACAACGAACGCGGTTAGTTTTAAATTGTCAATTCCAAATATTAATATTTATAATTTAAAATATAAAATACGAAAAATAGTATCAAGATAGAAAGTGAAAAAAAGAAGTTTTTTTTAATATCCTAAAACACGAGAATTTCTTGTTGTGACGTCAATTTAAGGGCAGATTCGGTTCAAATCTAATATTTTACCTACATATTTATATATATATATATATATATTACATATTATATATACATTGTACACGGATCGCAGTTCGAGATTTATAGCACGCTGGAGTTGGTTTGGCTTACACTTATATATATCATGTACACATATAGAGTGTTATGTTCACAGGCTTTAAATGTAATTTTGTTTGGGGCGCGAAATGTTTTAAGGCCAAATAAAATAATGTCCCGAGAGAATTCGTTCAATTCCCTATTATTAGTCGTCAGAAACCCCTACACGCATATATGTATAGCAATGTAGCCACCTTACATCGTATATATAAACCTTAAGTCTCCTCATGTTTCATGTATATTTTCTGTTTCTATAGATGTTTAACATATAATATATAGACTATCTGTTACTATGTATACGCATTATATCGGCGAGTTTCTTTCCGGATGACGTGACATTTATTTTAAATGTGACATGACGTTTTCGATAAAAAAAAATATACCAATTTCGCCGGTAGCAATGAATTTCAGAGCTTTTTTTATGTGCATAATGTATATATATATATATATATATATAGCGTATTTGATACATGGATAGTTTTCATTATTTACAATAATATATAATAATAAATCTTTTGAAGTTATTGCTGGCTTATATATATTGACTCGATTCGATATTATACTCTGCTTCAGTGACATAATTAATCTGTTATTATTATTATTATTATTTTTTATGATTTTTTATTTGTTCAATCCTTTTGATGTTGTAGGCTCCAATATTAAAATTTCTACGGCAACGGAAAATAATATTAATATACATGATAGTGTGGATAGAATATAAAATTCATTAATAATAATTATTTCTATGTTTTATTCGTACATTTTATATTACAAATTTTTAATCATTAATATTATATTACTTTTTTTTATTTTAAGGAGTCGTATTTTTTCGAAACTTCGTTAAAAAATTATCGATATAGTAGCGCGGTAGGAGGTATACTTTGCCACAGTTATATTTAATTAAACGAACAAATTCAAACAAACGTCAAACTGTCGACGCGGGCTAAAAATAATTTGGTTTTTTTAATATAGTCAGACACGTACACGGCATTTTTAATTAACCTTAAGGCTAAAAAGAAAAAAAATAATGATAAAATATTCATACATTTTTGAACAAATCGTCATTGATTGGTTTTTTTTTTTGAAATGCAATAACGTGGCAATTGGATAAGTCCACCTGATTGTAAGTATGGCATAAACTTAGTTGTATACAGTAGAATGATACTGATGTTACTATAATGATGATTGATCGCGCAATGCTGTTGTAGGTTCCGGATAAATTGATTTCGAAGCGGCCGGAAATTGTATGGCTCCGGGAGATATTTTCTTGACCAGCGTGTAATTCCGGTCGGTATAGGTTAATCTCGTTATTGGTTCAAAATCTCGTATACTGATTTGATTTGATAATGCCTCTGCGCGTGTTACGGAATCAAAGAAAATCCCGAAAACCACACGACCAGTGACAAATGTATACCCGGATTTTTTTTTTTTTTTTGATTAAAAACGCCGTATATCTGTCGATTAGGTGTATTTAATATATTGTGTAATTAAATTCGGGTTTTTATAACCGTAGCCTTGTAGACGCCAGGTCGATGAAAACTTTTAAATTCGTATTTTAATCAACGAAAAAAGGTTTTTTTTTTTATAACAAATGCTTCGGCGATTGGGACATCGGCTATAAGAAAAAAATATTTACATTAAAAATAGAGTTGTTTCACTAAATATAAACTTATAAGTTATAACTAAAGTAATACAAATAAAAGCTGCATATAAAATTAACCTTAATACATTATAAGCGTGTACATTATACATTTATAATATGTATTGTTTGGATACTTAATTTTTTTTAATTTTTTTTTTTATTAGATTATTTTATGAAGTTTGGTATCCCCGAGAAACTTGAGAACATTAATTATATCGATGTTGAGATTTTCAGCAAGATGGTGAGTTAAACTATATTTGACGCTGTAGTTCGTACTTTCTACGATCGGCGAGGATGTGTTTAAGTGTCATAAAATAGTTACAAGTCGGGTATATGGGAGGGTCTTCTTTTTTCATTAGGAAACCATGAGTTAATCTTGTATGGCCTAATCTGAGCTTATTGATAGCTACTTTTTCTTTTTTAGCGAATGTGTTGTTAGGCCAAGGGAGAATATGATTTTTAATTTAATTTAATTTGGCGTAAGACATTTTGCTAGATATTGAGAATTGTTTTTTTAATTAAATGATTATTTTATGTTCCAAGCAACTATGAGATATGCCGTTTATTCGCGCACTCCAAATTTTCGAAACATTTTAGTCTACACAATTTCTACATCGAATTAACAAAGTCAATTTAAAAAAAAAAAAATAAAAAAATAAAATCAGTGATTTACACAAATATTAATTATAAGTAGGTGGTAATAATAGATACGTTTAAAAGCTATTTGAAGAGTTTGCGTAAAATATAAACTATTACAAAATTGTAGATATTTTTATGTTGTTTTTACAATATTAATAACGTAATTCTGAAAAAATAATACGAGTCGGGTATGAAAGGGTTAATACAGCTAGTGGTCTAAATGATAGGCTAAACAGCGGGGAGAGGTGAAGCAATTATTAACAATTCCTTATATCTACTCTTATTTTTACGATATAATCAAAGTTCAATTAACATTTTGGTATAGTTGTAATTGAATACGATATAAATCTTAAGTACCTGTTTATTCTTAGCATAAAATATTCCTTATTAGTTGTGTGGGCCATACCTGTGGATACATGATAGAAAATTTTATGGTGTATTATAATTTATAATGTTATATCGGCTGGAATTTCCATAGGTTCATTGCTCAAAATCAGTTTGTACACATATATACAGGTATACCTGTATTGATGGTTCATTATTTCCTGCGATTAACCACGCGCTCGTGTACCGGTTTTAGTTTTATTTCGAAATACCAACCACAGACTGCAATACTGGTACTAGCTATACATTATACAAACCTTAGTCGTTTCAAACAAAAATAAAGAAATGTTTTAAAAAACGAAATGCATTGCGTTTTTCCTACGAGTCCGACGAACTTTCTTTATCTGAATTTAATTAGACAAAGCGGCATTCGTAAAATATTACCGATTGTGTTATTCGTTTGTTAAAACCCGAATATGGCGGTAAATGTAGGCATAATATATATTCTTATCGGATTTTTATTTTTTTATTTTGGGGGAACGTTAAGTATATAATATATATAAGACGGTATATTATTATACTCGTAACATAATGCTCACCAATATGTAAATATTTCATGAGTTTAGCAACCATTAGTGTAACCGAAACACGCATGGGTTGAATTTTTAATTAGTGCTCGTTCTTAAAATATGTTTATTCATCTACCTATATGTTACAAGTGTAATGTATTATGGTTTGTTGATTTTCTCATCGTTTTGTTATTGCTAAACACTAAGGATATTATATTTTGTACGCTATAGGGGCTGTGGCGGCATTATAAATGTATACGTTTTCTTAGATTTATTTCTCAAAAATTTAAAAAGCTAATGTAACTTTTTACCCGCTAAAAAGAATAGTGATATACTTACTTTTAGTTGCTTTTCTAATAAAATGTCAAAAGTCCAAATATTGAATGAAAAAGAAACTTAAAATATATATATTTGTTGAACTCGTATAATGGAAAAACAGATTGCTTTTAGAAATAACTACAGTGAGTTTTTCGGGTTTCTCAAAGAAAATCTCGTTACTTTTTTACCTTCGACGAAATAAATACACTGGTGTTTCGACAGTCAACAACTATTATATATTCTCACAAAAAACACACGAAAGCAATTTACTGTCAGAATCACTCCAACAAAAATGAAGAGAGTGACAGCTGTATATATATAAAAAAAAAATTAATTGAAAAAATACCGAAAAAATATAGTTTATGTAACTTATTATACATGTGGATCACCAAATTATTACTATTGTTGTTTTAAGTTTACAAAAATATAAGCTATGCGCATAACATACATTATTTTCATGTATTTTAAGGATATTTACGACCAATGTTACTTTCTTTTTTTTTAAAAACTGCGTAATAATTTTTTAAAATTCATAGTGTAGTACATAATACATATGATATTCATTATTCGTACCTATTTATAAGTTGACATTATTATACAAATGACTCTTCGTGACAACGCCGAAAAAATGTAGATGGTACCTATCGAAAAACTATTAAAACATTAACTAATATCACAGGCCTTAAATTATTACCATAATCACCACACAAAAGGCCAACACATTTTTTCTTTAGAATGAATATAAATATTTTTATTTCTGTTCATGTAGTTCTAAAATATATATCAAACTTGATGAAATAAAATAACTAATTATTGTTTGAGGCCTATTTATAAATTTTAATTGAATCAGTAAGCCTTTACATAATGTACTATGGCAATTTATGAGTAACACTCTTACACAGCTGTAGTAAATCTAAGTGATTTATTTTTGTTCCATTTCCCAATTTTAGTTTTCTTAGATTAACTTAGACTAACCTTACGCGCATTTTTCTTACAATTAAACCAAATTAAAATAATAATAAGTAATTTTTACGTATACACTATACAGGTATACGGCACAATAGTTTCTCCAAACAAAATGCGTTCTCTCGAGTTGTCTCGTTAGTGATTGAACGAGCTTTCACATTCATTATTTTTTTCTGGTGGCTCCGCGATGAAAATAACGATTTTTCTCGGTAAAATGGTATTGTTGTTGTTCGAATGTCTGTGCAATTTTGGTCGATTTGATGTATTGTAATTTATAATACTATATTTTCCGAAATGAAATGTATTATACATTATGTATTGGCGCACTGTTAAAGCAGCTGCTTGTGGTCGGGCGGACAGATTAAAACGTCTTTATAGTTAATGCACATTGTTTGTTGTCGTTACAACGGTCGTATATTGTTTACTGAGGAAACTCGTCTCGGAAAACGTTTTGTCCACTCTTATTGTGTTCCTCGATTCGATTTCGCACAAAGGCCGGTCGACTTATCATAACTAAGAGTAGTTTTCGCTTGGCTCCCGTTTAAAAATCTCCAATTATTGTAATATTATTGTCGCGTACACCGGCTTTGCACATATATATATATATAGATATGTTGAATATTTGTGTGAAGTATTTACTCATGCGCAAAGGTTATTATTTGTAATCGTCCGTGCACGGGTATTTAGGTATAATGTGATAATGAGATATTGTGACCCGAATGCTATAATATTATTGTCATACTATTACAATTACGTATAACTTTATAGAACTGTCGTGATTTTTATAAATATTGTACGGACCTATCTTGTCGCTATTTTGCATTGTTCGTCAGCGATGAAAATCTCCTCGCGTATATTTTAGGGGGAGGGGTTGAAATAATACTCTTAACATAATGTTTTTGTCATCTTGTCTTTTCGAGAATTATAAGCCGATTTGTTGGTGGTAAATTCTATGCACAATACAATAATATAATAATAGGTGTTACCGAACCGAAATTGTAGTACTTACATCATATTATTGTCTCGTCTCGGAACATACATTATGCTTAAATTTAATGTGGTGCAGTGGTGCATTTATCTGAAGGCGTCTCAAATTTTAAAACTTTGTTTGTTTTTATGGAACTTTATTATAACCTCCACGTTTATATAATAATAATTATTATTATTGTTAACTACAATAAATATTGTATTCACCTAAAAGCAATGGATTATATCTGATGCGTCTTTGTGCAAAAAATTTACAAAACATTTTCAACACAAATATTGTGGGTAAAAAATAGTATGTAGTTCACACAATATACGAACTTAAGGGAATCACGTATATATTCATAATATCAATAATTATTGTGAATAAATTATTATTTTTATATTAATTTATGAAGTCCGTAAATGAAACGTTAACATATAATTTAAAATATTAATATAAAATATAGAATCCTAGAAAATGGAAAAATTATGAAACTGTAAATTTAAAATAGCAGTTTAATATGCTGTAAATGTTGATTCCGAATTTTGAGTAAAAATAAATGGATAAGATAAAACGATTTATCTTTTTTATTAGTACCTATATTGTTTAAATATATTATTTTCCTGTGATCAACGGTCACCGTAGTAGTCTGAATATTATCATATTTTAAGCCACAGTTTTTTTTTCACTAATATCAAGATACTTACACAAAAAAATAGGTTTTTAGTTTTAAATTTGATTCTCAAAAATAAAACACTGCAAAATGATTGAAATGATTTCTTCGATTTGAATATTATGTGTACTCATGGGATATCATACCTATAAACCCCGTGACTCGTTGATTTCTGTGTAACAATTATTCTTCCTACCCACAACCGTGCATTGTAATTACTTAAATAATTATAATATAATGTTATAATTAATAATAATATTGTTGATGATAAATACTCGCACCTACACAGATGCATCATACAAAATAATAATATTCGAAAGGTTGAAACGATTAAATCATTGGTCTCAGTCCTCGGAACAATGTGAAGGACATTATATACATATATACAGTCGACTCTCGATAATTCAAACCTTCGATAGTTTGAAACTTTCGGTAATTCGAAATAAATATTAGTTCTCTTGAAAATTTCACAGTAATTCGAATAAATACTATTCATTTAATTACACTCGGTAATAATTTGAAATTAAATTGGCCAGTAGCTACTAATACGTGAAAATTCGAAGTTTCATCCGTTCAACGTTCGGTAGTTCGAAGTATATTCACCAAATGTACTAAGTAGGTACATAGTACTTCCTATAATATTTTCATTGATAGTTTACGATAAAATCATGCGGAAATTTAGCTTATTATTTTCGATAACTATAGAATTATTATCGTAAATACTTTATTTCTTAATCATCTGTTAATAATAATAACTTAATTTACATAGTATAATAAAATTATATACATACTACATAGTTTAATTCATATTTTAAAAACAGTAAATAATTGTAATATCACCTAATTTGCTGAAATATTTAATAATTAAATTTATATTCATATTTCCATTTATTTTCACACACTTAATACATAGATATATGTAACTCTCAGTAATTCGAATTTTTTTATTTTTGTTCTCTTGATATTTCGAACTAGTTGGCAATTCGAACTCTCGGTAATCTGAAAATTTTTTAAAAGCCCTACCAACTTCGAATTATCGAGAGTCCACTGTAGGTATATATTATTTTGTACGAAATTCTTGGAAAATGGTTGTGTGTATAGTATTGATTTTTTATTTTTTTACTGGTTCAACAATTTTAAATATTTTATATAATACTTTTTCCTTACCTCTTCCGTCCCTTGCCTATCATACTTAATTTATTGGATGTATATTATATAGTACACATGAATAGTTATCATCGTAATTCATAAGATACTAAAGATATTAATAAGTGATACATCGTTTACTGTTAATACACAATAAATATAACTTTTACTAAATAAAAAAATAAAATTTTTTTTATATTTAATTAGTAATAATAATGCTCGCATAATAATTAATTACTGTATTATATTAAAAACAATTTATGTCCAATTTATTTTTAATGACTCTAAATTATACAACATTTTCATTTTTTATTTTGACCAAAATATATTTCTCAATATTCATTTATAAAAATGTCTCCATTTTTTCAATAGATAATTTTGGAGTGTATTTTATATATTATATTTTTATTTCGAAATTTTCAAATGTATTTGTATCATTATTGTAACATTGTAGCATTTGTTATTCAACATCGAGCTGTTTAATTATTGGCTATTCAGTAGTAAAATCAATAAGTTAATTAGTTATATTTCCTACAATAGGCTAAAATCAAATTTGTTTAAAGTGCCATTTAATTTGGGTAGTTTCTTTGATAAAATACTATAATTTAAGTGTTGAATTGAAACAAAATTAGTTCGATCTAAAATTGAAATAGAAAAGAATATTTTACCTTGTTTTGAAAACCTTTGTTTAATATTGTTTATAATTTGATCATATATACAAGTGCGATTAAATAAACAATTGTTTATTGTTAGATAAACAAAATACATGTTGGATTGGTGATATTACTGTAATATTACTATCAATATCATCAATAATAATAATAATTTATTTTTATAAATTTTTTAGTGGTTTGATTCTTAAAAACAAGCAAGTAGATTATCAGGTTTATTTAAATTACAATATGATGTTTACAATAATTAAAAACAATATAATAAATTAAAAACTAGAAATATTTGATTTTTACGAATCTTACAGTATACTTTTTTTTTGTATGAAGCTCTGTACTCATGTGCGATTAAAATGTTGTCACGATAAATTAACATTTATAATAATTAAGTACTACTGTACAAACTATTGTTGATTAATTTATGATTACGTTATTTAAATATACATGTATAAATGTTTTATTCATACGTTCTGATTAAAACAAAAATTAAACATTTAATTTGTCAGGTAACGAATTAAGTTTATAAATTATAATATAAGCTACATATTACGAAATACACGAAAACATTTATTAAGTTTATTTGTTTAAGATCCAAATTAGATTTTGTAAAATAGTGGCCGAATGAAATCAAGCACAATTTATTGTGATGAAATAAAAACGGGAATCGAAAAATGGTGGATTACAGATGTTATCGTTAGGGATAGCCCGTGGTTGAGTAAAATTATGTTGTCGTTACATATGTTCAATAACGATATAAGAACCAAGTTAATATCTCCCTTCCCAAACAACTACGAGTACAGTATTCTTCCTTTTTACATAATCTATGGTAGATGTTTTTTGAATTTCACCTATTTAACTAGTCTGTCCCCTTCACTATTTTGAATTGCTTATGAGTTATTTTGATTTACTGAAATCACTAGTAAAAATATTATGAAAAAATATAATTTAATTTGGACTTCAATCTTTAACTAGTTTATAAAAAAAGTTTTCAAAAAATGTCAAATATATTCAATCGTCTACACTAATTTGGATAATTTTCATTTGATTACTTGAAAAAATAGTTATAAAAAGGTTATATTCAATACACTTTATTAATTAAGTATTATTATTTTGAAGAGCCCGTGGCCAGTATTTATATATAAGTATATTATTGTATCACACTGTGTACATTGCAATAAAATGCTAGTTGATTGATTGTATACGCGCGCTGTGCGCCGCCAAATGATCGGAACACATTAAATGTCACTATATACTGTACGTATAAGAATGTTTACTGAAAAAATAAACAGTATCGTCGTAAAATCAATAACTCCAATGGGCAGTGATGACGCACGTAGCCAGAGAATTAGAGCCTCGGAGTAACATTTTCTCCTCAGCATCTAGCTGGGAAATCCAAACATTACCACATATTAAAAGCAAACAAAAATTAAGTAAATATTTACAGGAGCCTATACACACACACACATATATAGTGTACGCAATCTTGCCTTCACATAAACTAAGCCCGTAAAAAATATTGAAAAACCATTTGTTCAAACAAGCGCGTGATATCATATTAAGGGTCAAAATTTATGAAACACTGACAGGTTTTGAAACACTTTATTAGACTATATTTTATCTATAAGAATGAGATCAATGATTAACCCTCCCCCCAAGCGTGTCGGCCCTTAATTATATTTATTTTATTACTTATAGCAATTTCGACATAACAGTCTAACACTTATAATTATTTACCTATGCAGTTGAAGTATTTGCTCGAACCGCTAATCAATGTTAATAATGATTGACCGATTAAATCAACGAACCTATTTTGTTGCTATTTGACGGAATATAATATTGTTTTTTGGTGTTGAGCTGGCAAGGAAAGCTTATCATTTAGAAAATCGAATCGGTTGGTAAAACACACGATTTATCACCACTGAATTTGTATTGTTATAGTGTTAGCGTTATACAGTATGCAAAATGTGTGTTCACAGCAATGGCTGGTAAAGTAAATCAACCTGTTTTTCATAAATAATATATCTAACATACCTGAACACCAAAATGTAATATTTGTATTTACATTTTTACCAAGCAATATTGAGTAGTTAAGAAATGTGTATGACTTGGTACATGTAGTGTCGTATCACCTACGCGTGCACAAGAACATAACACGATTGAGTGTAAATAACACGTTTCGAATCGAATTCGAGGACGCGAGCACAATCAAGTCGGTATATTATGTATTATAATACGGTAAGTATGGGTAATATAATATAATACGGCGCTACTGGACATTATATATTTTCGTATTTGTCTTATTATTATTGTATTATGGTCCACGACTCGAGTTTTCTTTACTTCCGTTAACGACAACACGGTTTAATAAATATATAATGATTCAAAAAAAAAAAAAAAATAAAAAAAAAAACATTAATTGACATAATATTATGTTATATTCATTGTATTATATTTATTTTTTTGGCTTCCCACGGGAATTTTTTTTCGATATTTAGCATTATTATGTAAACACGAATAATAAACATATCAGAAATCGTGTCGTCAACGGGTGATGAATAGTTGCAGTGTTATAGATGCGCGCGTACAGAAGCAATTCTACTCCCATATCATCAAGCACAATGCAAGAAATTCAGTTATCGTTTTTTCATATTAATTTTTCGAATGCAAGGGGATACCTTTGTGTAGATATCGATCACCTACGATCTCTTTGGTCCAACTTTAGATCATATTATACAACAATGTGTTCGGGCCCTATGCGGTAAGAATTATTATATTAACAATATACATTTTCATGTATGCATACATATTATACTATATTATCATGAAATTTATTATCGTATTGTACAATTATTTCTCACGACCTATGCAACGAAAACTGCTCCCAACAATCTTACACCGTCAATCGACGACTTGCTAGAAGATAAGGGTTTGTGGCCTATATTTTGTAGCCGATCGATGTCACACACACGCTACACGACACGCTCACTTGATTATTATACGAGTTTGTCATTTTATAATAATACTTAGGATTTTAGATTACCAAATCGTGTGCGAGAATCACCGCAGTATTATTTATATAATACTATATACATATTTTTTGTTCTGCGGACGAAAATCGTCGCTGTTTTTGTAAGACGTATATCGTGTACGCGAATCGCCACGTTGATATCATTATATTAATATTATAATCTGTGTCATAAGTCGTCGCATTTTTTTTTATTTTTTACGGTTTGTAATTGTTTGAAAAAATATTTTGTTATACGTTATTTAAAATTAAAACGTTATACACATTTTGGGTTTATCGTTATTCAGAATTTAAACGTTATTCGACTTTTGCGTTTATCGTTATTTAGAATTAACATTTTTAATATATTTTATGATTTATAATTAATATATTTAATATTAATTATTTTTAATATTAATTTTTTATTTTTATATTAAATAAAATATAATTAAAAATAATATAATTATAATATTATAATATTATAATGTAATATAATATATAATAATATATATATATATATATAATATTATAATATTATATAATAGTATATTAATAATTATATATTATAATATATACATATAATATTTAATATAATTTTTTAATTTTTAATTTTTATATTAATTTATTATTTTTAATATTTATTTTTATTTTTTTTAATATTAATTATTTTTTTATTATTAATATATTTGTAATTAATTATTTCTTTTAATGATATAATATATATAACTTTTTGTGTTGCGTTTGGTTTGATGACACATCATATTATGTATTTTGTAAATCGTTATGTTTTTTTTATGTTTATCGTTTTCCGTTATAATTACGTTTACAGATTTCAATCGTTTTTTTTTGTCAAATATATCGTTACTACAATCATAACGTTACTATAACGTTTGCAAGCCGTGATAATAACTGATAATTTTAACTTATAATTGACAAATGATAAATCGTGTGCGCGAATCATCACGTTATAATATATTATGCCATTATTGCCGCATACGCTGGCCAGCAGTGCACCGACAAAACTAGGAGTTCTTACGGTAAAATATTAATTTTTCTATCATTATTTATGTAAATTAACTGTACCAAGTGGACTATTTATTAATTTATTAATCAATTTTAGCTCTTGGGATAGAAGGGTTGTTGAGATTTTAAATTATTATACTATGTTCAACCAAAGAGACTAAAATAATTATTATAATTATATTTTTAAGGCAATTAAACGCCAAATTTTATGGCATGCATTGTTATTTTTTTCTATTGCATAGTTTTTGTTGAATGCTAATATTCTATACATATGTATATATTTATTATTTATATAATATTGTGTATTATACACACAATTTAAAACGTTCGGTCGACGTGCAATGGTAGGTATGTAACGCAAAGTATTTTGGTAACCAGACTCACTTACGGTTTGTTATTGCTCGTTCCAGGTCTGTACACGATGATTTCTAAATAAAACAAATTACATGGGCATAGCTAGGATTTCAATCAGGGAGGGGGAGGGGAATTAAAACAAGATTATAAAAATGCCAATAATAAATATATTAATAATTTAAAGTAAAATAAAAAAAAAACCGGTAAGGTAATAAAAAAAAAAAAAAAAATGAATAAAACAATTTTCTTTAACAAAATCATGTACTCGTACAGTATAAACGCGGTGGAAATTCGTATTAAAATCGTTTTTCTTTTCTAGGACTGCAGTCGCTGCGGTCGTTGAAGCATATGTTACTTATTTATATGTTTAAAAAACGCTATTTTGACAGCAGGTCGCTTGAACTGGGAATTATTCTATGTAACCGATACGACGCGACGGTACAGAAAAAAAGGATAATTCTAAAAGTGGTTGGTCTTTTGGGAGGAAATATAATAACCACAGTCCACAGGCATTATACGCGAGGTACACTGAGTCACTGAACACCGCTTTGTTATCTAATAGTAATAATAATAATAATAATAATGTGTCATCGGAGAGGGTGAAAAAAATTCCCAAATCCAGATAAGAATCGCGAGTGGGGTAGGTCTGCTAAAGCACTATGTGATGTCTATTCACGCACTGCGTGGGCCGTCGTTACGATAGATACCAGATACCACATACGCGGTAATTCCGATTGTCAATCCAGTTTTTAAGTACATAGTATAATGATAATATACGTGTAATAATACGACGACAGAATGCTACATATATAGTGATAGGTTTGTAACAAGTCATACTACGCGGACTGGACACGTGTCACACACATTCACTCATACATACATACACGCGCGCGCGCGCGTTTTCTTCAATTAAGAGCTTGTGCCGACTATTGTTCGGCGTTAATATCGTATTACGTGTAGTTCATACATGCCGTCCAATCATATTTGTTATATTGTATATATAGAATAGAGATATTGATGGTCGTTATTACTTTACTATGGTATGTAATGATACAATGCGATGGCGAACAGACAATAGGGAAGATGAGCTGGCGTCGCAGAGTCGTGCCGTAAAATAATATTATGTAATACAAAGATTTGATATTTGATAATAATTATAATAATAATAATAATAATAATAATAATAATAATAAGACGAAGAAGAAGAAAAAGAATTATGACGGTGATGCCGATAACCATAGTACAAGTAAAACGGAAATAACAAATTGTGCGTTGGCCGTTTGATTACGCCTTGAGGATGTAACTTGCAAGTTTTCGACAAAGCTCTGCATATCATCTGTCCGTATTTCGTAGCGAATTTACAATAATAATAATAATGATATAATACGTATGTGGGTGCTGGTCACTGTCGCAAAATATAGTATATGGGTGTGACCGTGAGGGCCGAGGGGAACGATCATATTATCCCTGACCCACTTTCTACGCGTAATCATAATGCGTACTTAGGCGAATTGTAATATGTGCATCGTAGGGAAAACGCATATGAAATATATATATATAATATATATTACCATCACAATTTTATTATTTATGTCATATGTCTAGTTAATATGGTCATATGGCATCCTGACCTATCTCAATGTATGCATAACTTATAGTGATAAAATTAGCATTGGGATGTTAGATTTCAATAAAATTTATATGATATACGAAAAAAAAGTTGAAATTAAGTAATACCTGCATAATTGCAAATAGTGTTGTCTACATTTTGCTTTTAGTTCAATCATTTTTTCTGGTAAATAAAAGTATTTGTGACTTTAGATAAATAGATTTATAATATAGTATTTTATTATTACTTTAATTATTTAAATGCAATTTTAAATAAGCACAATATTGATTATTATAAATTACAATTAAATAGCTCATAGATCTAAATTTGTTATTGGAATATTTAGAATTGAAGTCTAATTAAATATGAAAAAAGATAAGCAGGTGTGTACCGCTCTGCTGTATATAAGGTATTGAGTGGATCACTATTTTGGCCGTTAAATTTAAATTGAATGATCAAAAATTGTATATGAAAAACAATTCCGAGCGGAGACTGCCAATCAGCTTATACTAAAAACTATATTTTATAATATTTTTTTGATATATATAGCTATTAAAGTTATTTATTTTAATTTTAATGTTATATTATAAATATTTTAATAGAATTAGATAAAATTTTTTGACAACATTAATTTTGTTTTTTTATTAATAACTCAAAAATGATTAACCGTAAATACTTTAAGTTTTCACCGAGTGCTTATGTTATCGTTTTCATTAACGATAACATTTTCAAAATTGTATAACTCTTTTTAATTATTTTTAGGTATAAAAAATTTTCAATTGTTTTTAGTTGTTTTATATATATATCAATTAAAAAATATTTGCTAAGTAGAATTGCGTTAAAAAATTTAACACAAGATTCCATAAAATATATTCTCGCATATTTGTATAAAAATATTAAAAATACATAATAACATAGTTTTTTTTTTGTTATATGCATTTGGAATTAGAATTTCGAAAAAATTCATTAACGTCGCAAAAAATTATCAACTATTTTTAGTTAAGAATTCAAAAAACTATTATTGTATCTAAGCTTAAACAATTTAATACAAGATTTTTCATAAATAGTTTACATTGGAACCATAAAATATATAAAGACGATTATTTTTATTGACAATTTGAGTTCCGATTTAGAATATTTGGATGAAATTATGTATTATTACATAATTAGAACTAAAAATATTTTGTAATATTTTTAATGGAATTTTACTATGTCCAAACCCAAATTTATGGTTCTCTGATAAAACAACTGATTTTAAGAGTAACACATATAAAGTCTTTTATTTTAACATTTCAATAGTATTTTTAATGACGTATACTTATATTAAAGATATTGACTGGTAATTTGTACAAACTTTTTTTCATGTTGCAAAGAAAGTTTAAAAAAATTAAGTTATTTTAAATACATTATATTTTTATTGATTTGGCATGAAATTTTTTAAAAATTATTATGATATCTATTGAATACAATTATTTTATTAAAATAAACAATGGGAAACAATGAAATGAATTATTTTCATTAAAATGTTCAATTTATATTTTATATTACAAATAAAAAATACAATTTAATAATGATTATGTATTTATTTTTCATAATTTAACACTTAGCATACACCTATATGAAATGTAAAAAAAAAAAAATGCTTTTATTGTTTAATATTGATCATGATCAAATAATTAAAGTAAAATATTATGATATTGTACTGTAAATTATTGATCGTTTCATGTTACTAAAAAAATGTTTCACTGTAGTTTGTAACAAGAGAGTAATAATTATATTATATTTTTATGAAATCCTTTTTTGTCAATAATTATGTTTTGACTTGGGATATTTTGACCAGTCATTAATTTCTAAAAACTTAAAATGATTCGTTAAGCGCTTAAGCCACAGTAAGTTTAGGTATAATAAGTCATACAAGTCATACACAAGAAGTATGGTATCTTATATTATTAAGTATTACTGCGATAATGGTGTATCAGCACGTGAAACGGGTTTCTGAGAAATTTTCCGATCAATCCGCCGCACAATCGAGATCGCGACAACTATTGGCTGTTGCTATCCATATAAAGTGCTACGATATCTGATAAAAAGTAAGCACATATCTTTGTATGCGTCCCAGCATAATATTATATATAACCACATATAATAATATGTGATGTTTGGTCATCGAATACATGATTTAAATTTTCATTACTCCATCCCGGGGCGATTTTCCTAAAATAATATCGTGACTTCATTTCTAGAACGTTCGGTAACGAAATAATATACAATAATACAATATTGTTTTATCTTGATATTAATTGTGTACCTATTCAATATACTGTACGCTATACCATAGTAAGCTGCTTAGAGTTACCTATTTCGTTCGCAGGATCGATTATGTTGTTTATGCGAGTACGTATGTGATGATAATATAACATTTCACAAGTCGCAAATATAATAATGTAATAGGTATGAGTTTTGTTTATACAGAACGGTATAATATTTTTAATATCGTTCGAAGCACGTAAAGAATGTTTAAGCTCGATGCCGTCATCACATCACACTCGCTCACAACATAAACGAACTTAATAATAAATCCGTCATACGAAATATTCTTCATTCCCGAGATGTCGTGGCGTTATTATTACAAATCGTCCCTAGTCCGTTTTCGTTATTTTTTGTCGATAAACCTATAAAAATTGTATACATTATATTATGATTATAATAATATTATTATTATGATATTATGTGGTATTGTGTAAATAATATTGATGAGATTCAATCAGTTAGTTGAAAAGATTGAATGTCGTGCAAAGTTAACGGTATCCATAGTCGTGTACCTACTCAATGAAATGATTAGTTAACTTTTTATTTTTTTTTAAACTACCACGTTTTTAAAAAGTAAAAATAAATAAATACATTTTTATTTCTAATAAGTAATAATTTTAATCACAGAAAAAATTCCTTTGATACAATAAAGATCTAGTACACGTCGTATATTGCTACTGTGATAGGTACTTGTGCAAATAAAAACGTTGATTTATAATCAGGGCTTGCATTTGAAAAAAAATGTCGTTTACTTTATTTACAGTTAAAACGTTATACAAATGTCGAGTTTATCATTATTCAGAATTTAAACATTATTCGACTTTTGCGTTTATGGCTATTCAAAATTAAAATTGTTAATATATTTTATAAATTATGATTTATAATTATTAATTAATTGGAAATAAAACTATTTTTTAATATATTATATTATATCATTGAACGAAATAGTTTTATTTTCAATCAATTGATAGTTATAAATTATAACTTTTGCGTTACGTTTTGTTCGATGACATATCATATATGTATTTTGTTAATCGTTATGGTTTTTTTTTCGTGTCATTTCATTTTTTATGTTTATCGTTTTCCGTTACAATATTACGTTTACAGATTTTAATCGTTTTTTTTTTTTGTCAAATATAACGTTAGGTGCTATAACGTTTGCTAGCCGTTTTTATAAGATATTATATTTTATGTACACAATTCACTCATCACTATATATATATAATATATATATAAATTATAACCGTGGCATATAGTTTGTATACTACGGACTACGGCGGAATAATGCGGTGGCCCTAGATTTTATAAAAAAATAACGATCGCGATGCGGCGTGCAGAGAGAATATAATATTATTCTATTATGTTATATTTTCGAGATAGGTTTTCTGTAAATAATAATCGTACGCTCAGAATACCAAAAGCACGATCAAACTCATTATTCGAGTAAATTCGATTTCGTCATAACGGCCTATACGACGGCAATATAATATATATATATATATATATATATATATATATATATACACATTATATTTTATACAAGTAGACACGTGCGCAATTGTTACGTGAGTTTTCGTTGTATTAAATCACAAATTTGACCGGCTGCAAATATCGTTATTATCCTTATTCGCACACTTTATTTGTTTATGATAATGTATTGATATTGCTTTATTACGAATGAAAAATAACGTATCGCAACTTCAAGGGTTACGCTTTTTTTGTCGATAAATAATATGGAAATGTACGTATTATACAGAGCACGTATACACCTACATCAATGTACGTATCGTATTATTGATAATTTTAATGCGCCTATATCAAAATCGAAATCGTCTTAAAATATAAATTTATCACGGGTGTTATAAACTTCTAACGCATCAAAATCTTGTAATAAAAACGGATGACTAATGTGGAAAAATTAAGATTCGAGTGTTGGAAATAGCAACTTTATAACTTTTGAGTGAAAACTAATTATTATAAAATGTCTTCACATTTCAGAGCTACAAATTAAATTCTTGTTTTTCCTTATTTATTATTTTTTTTTTTTTTGAAATTTGGAATTTCGACTTTTCTTAAGTACAAACTAGAACCAATTTGCTATCTTAAATCACCTTCAAAGTGAAAACTGGAACTATAAACTACTTATTGTGTACAAAAACACACACACACACACAAAAACACATATCTTTGTAAAATCAATGCATTTATTACTGTACCCAGAGTTTAAAAGAATAGCTAAAAATTAAAATTAAATTTAAATACAAAATATAATATTTATCTTTCATAATTTGAATTAAAAATATAATTTTTTTGTTATTACTTGAAGTTTATAAAAGATCAAAAGAAAAATAGCATGTGCAGCCTTTAAATAATGAAAAATATTGAATATCATGTTATTTATATTAAAGTTTTTTTCAAACTCGCATCTAAAAAATTATTTGATACGTGTAATAGATAATACGAGTAGAACTGACAATTGATAAACGATAAAATTACGATAATGGTACTTCGTAAACGTAAATTTTTATCAATTTAAATATAGTATTGTGCAATGTATTCGAATTAAATTAAATCGTTTTAAACAAACTTATGCCAGAACAAAATGTGAACGATTGTTTGTAAATTGGTATGATTTAATGACTAAATAAAACATAATACAGCACTAACCCACCCATAGAACACTGTACTCTGCAGGTAAAGAAACGATTACAAGTAGACTTAACCACAAAAAACGAAAATGTTAGTGTAATTGCGGGTTTTGAGCAAGACTAAACGTATATAAATATATTGTATATTTTAGGTACAAAAACAGTATTTAATTATTATATCCAATTTGATTCTGACGCTGACAGATAGTATAATTATTACTATGTGAAGTATAATTTATCCGCTGTTAATTGAAAATTACTCGAAGGTGAATTGTTTTTAATCACAAACAATTACAAACAGTTATACAAATGGTATTACTAGATTGGTTTGAATCCAGATTGTATTCAGGACCGTATTATGTATATAATTTATATTCTTTCAATATTTGCATAACGCAATGAATAAAGGTACAAACTAAATACGATTAGTATATTATTATTATAGTGTACATATTGTTGAAAATCAATTTAAGTAATTTGCATTTACCAACATTCCAACAAAAACAACAGTTATAATTATTGTCAACTTCAAAAATTTCAAATATACTATGACATGTCGTTACAATTAATAAAACATGAAATAATTATCGTTTATATTTTCACATTCAATGAGAGAATATAATTTACCTCAATCGTTAATACGAAATTTGTAAGTAGTATTAAATGATTACGGTTGTTGTACATTATATGTGTTTTTTTTTTAATGAAATATTAATAATTATCTTTTAAAGTGAACATGTAAATTAGAGATGGAAAACATATGTTGTAATTCCACAGCTACTTTATTTTAAATCAAGGGTGGGCAACTGGCGGCCCGCGAGCCTTTTTTATCTGGCCCGCGCTACATTTTCAAATTGCATTAGGTATAGGTATACAATTTTAACCTATGTCCTATTTCATAATGCTATTCAAAATATATATTTTGAATGACCTTTTTTTTTTTTTTTGCTTTCTATGTTCTGGTCTGCTATATTTTAAATTTCTAAAAATTGGCCCTATAGTAACTTTGAGTTGCTCATCCCTGTTTTAAATCATTCATAAATGATGATGATAATATGGAATGGTTGATAAAATTAAAATGTGGTATAACTATAGACAATGAAGCATCAATCTAGAAGAAGTCATCAGTGTAAAAATAAAAAAATAAATGATTTTTTTAATGAGTGTTTAAAAAAAAAAAAATAACAAGTGATGGAAATCATAAGTTTCACAGCGACAGTATAAGTTAGTGATGGTACATGGAAGACTATGATTAACATTAATAAATGATTTGGTGTATATTTTTTTTCAATATAAAAAATAATAATTAAAGAACATACAATTTTATAAAAACGATAATAGTCGAAATTTTCAACAGTGAATAATATTTTAATCGATTAATATTTTCAATATGAAAAATAGTGAGAATAGCCGTAGAATCTATGAGTAGTAAAGGAATAGTAAGTATCTGAAACTTATTCGAGAGTGGTGGTTTAAAAATTGTAACTCATAGAGTTATTAAATATGCCCATAGACAAAAAACATGTATTAAAGCATCAAGCATCATCACTGAAAAGAAAAAAAAGTTTTCATGGGATAAAACTGTCGTCTTTCTCTTTTTACTACTCTTTTATGCAATACTAATATAATATCATGATCAACTGCACAAAATCCTTGGACTTCAAAACAAAGAAGAAATTAAAACCATACATTTTAATAAAAAATACCTCAATGTGTAAACCAATTTAGAATTTAAGAAACAAAATAAAATAATAATAATAACTATTGTAAAGCTTAATATCATTCAATGAAAGTTCATACTTTATTAGTATCGTATCCAGTCCATTTAAACTTTGAGTTCATTAGTATGTAATACGTGGTTTATTATTGTAGACATTATAATTTACATCTCATACTTAATATATAGATATGCATATATTGTCAAATAAATGATTTTAGGTCATGTACAATATTACTATTACATGAATATACACATAAACAATTATTATTTAAATTATTATCTGACTATATATAGTATTTGTTCATGACTAAAGACTAAAGATACGCAATACATATAGAATAATTTATGACGTATGTGTGTGCGACTAAAGTGTATCGTACGAGAGTGATTATTAGGTACACTTATTGAAGATTTTAAGTCGAAAGGAAGTTATTTAAACAAAAAACGTATTATTGGTGTATTATTGGTAAACGTGCTATTATACTGCTAATTAAAAATAACAGTTTGATTTGTAACGTTTAAATTCTACTTAATAGTATATTTAAATCCAATGTTCGTTCAAATTATGTAAACTAGGTCAACGTCGCATTTTATTGTTTACCGTTTATGATACATAATATCATAATATGTGTCAATACTGCACTAATTTATCATGGTCACAGACGATCTCAACTCTCAAGACTATAATATATACCTATATGAAGTGTGTAATTGAGTATTGTAAAAGTGTGAAGTGAAAAAAAAACATTCGCTTATCAACCGCAAATATGTAATCAATTTCGATTGAAAACAACAAAAGAATATTTAAGTATACACTAAACTAATTGATATAATATATATTTATATATATAGCCATTACTATATTGCAGAGCTTGCAGAATATAAAAAATGTAATAATTAAAAAAAAAAAAAAATAATAATATATAAAAAATAAATTATTTAAAAATCAAAAAAATAACTATACTTTAATAATACTATAAATCTATTGTTACATTATATACGATCATTTATGATAAGGTTATAGGATACATACAGGAAATTGGCGTTTATAGTTTTTACTTCTATAATTTTTTTTTACACCCCTGTGGTTTTGCATAAAAGTATTTTAAAATATTTTTGGGAATAGACCTTGTAGAAAAACATTTATCTAAAATAGAACTAAAACATTTTCGATCAATAACAGTATTATTAGTATGTCATTTGTATGTTGAAACTATAAAACCGTCATTGAATATTTCAATACCACGTGAATTAATATGAAACGTAAAAAATTAAATATAAGATTTTTATTTTAAATTGTTGATACTTTTTAAAGAAATTAATATAACGTATAGTAACTGTCGTTAGAATAGCACACAACATACACATTTATGTCCGATTTTTTTTAATGAATGCAATAAACTTTCGTCGAATTTTCAATTACGGGTATTATATTATGATATATTTTATGTTTTTGTAACTTAAAGGGAATTGCTTTGTTAATCACGATAAAAAACGGCAAATAAAAAAAATACGGTCTGTCAAAAGAATTATAATAGTTTCTTAGAAAATATCTGTTGACCTTTTAGGAGGAAATCACATCGTTGAATAATTGTTATCAAAGTCACAAGTTCTAAAAATGTTTCCATCAAATACGTATTCAGAAATGTATGTTATATATTTTACGGTTGGTACCTAATATTTAATGAATTCTATTGATATAAGCTGAAGTGTGGTGTACATATATGTACTATGTTATAGTGATGTAAAAATACGACGTCGAGACTATAATATAATAATGTTAGTAATAAAAGTATCGCAAAACACACACACACACATAAATATATATATACATATTAGCTATATTAACTATATAGCTTCAGAAATTTTATGCACCTATTTTTAATATAATGTACACTATTAAACGTTGTACATTTTTTTATTTAACAAACTACAAACATATAAATGCTAAACATTATAATTGTATTGATATCCAGTATTTCTGACCTTAATTATATTTGTAGAACGTAGGTGTCATGTAATATTCCGCGTGAGAAGGGAGAATAATTAACTGAAACCTTGAATAATGATTTCCACGAGAAAAACCAGTGATGTACTCAGAGTAATTCACCAAGTACCCATCTCATTTTCCCCAATTTTATTTAAAATTCTAATTTTTGAAACTATTGAGTAGATACACTTAAAGCATACCGAAATTAAAAAAAAAACTAAAATTATTTATGTCATTTTAGAAGTTTTCTATAACAATTAAATTTCTTTTTACATGAATTAAAATGTTTTTTGGAGAGTCTGTCTGAGATATTTGTAAAATGCTCTTTTTAGTGCATTTTTGAATTGTCATCAGTTGATATTACTCATTAAAATTAATTATAAATAACTTTGATGAATATAAATTGAAATTTAAACGAGTAGCTTTTTAATTATTAAATTGTATGTACTTTCTATGAGGATAAAACTGCTCATGATACTATTAATAGTTTAAATATATTAACTATTATTATGATTTTAAATTAAAATAAATAATATTTAACATTTTTAAATTATAAAAAAAATGTTATAAAAATTATTTTACATTAATATAAAATCATTATTAAGGACTATTATTCTTTGTATTTTAAGTTAAATAATCTAAAAATAAGTTATTTAAATTACAAATAATTTAAAAGTACCAATATTTTCAAAAAAGAAAAAAAAAATATTTGTTGAACAATTCACCGTAAAAGTGATCGGTTTTCGTTTGATAAAACAACGTTTATATCAAAATAGGATACTTTTTAAATAGTATAAAAAATTTAAGAATTTACAAATATGATCTTATATTTGAAAATAATCTAAAAACAGAATTTGACGTATGATTTGTAACGATTTTTTTGTATAAGCTACCTCTAAATATTCAACAATGATAATTAACAGAATTTATATTTAAATGAAATCTAAACAATATGGGCGCAATCCTCTAAAATGAACTGTTTATGATTTAATTAATTATGAACTTTAGCACTTTAGTGCGCACGCAAACAAGACACACTTACACACACTCACAAGTAATAATTTACTATGATATTTATTTACGGGAATAGATTAAAATTTGCAGCGATTTAATTAAGCTGGAATGATATTTTGGTGCTCCTAATTAAATCCTTTCTAGTTTAGACTAAAAACTTAAAAGCGCCATTCTTATAAAATTATGCAATGATTTGCATACAATTTTAAGAACGTGTATATAATAATATAGCTGTATATAAGTAACGTCTTAAGACCCAACAGTAATATAAAGATAAAACCTAAAACGAATGATGGAATTAACTCAATAATTTGTTTCGTAAAATCTCTGGTAGGCAGATTTCAATTAATATATATATATATATTACATCCATGTCATAATCGCATAATTCTGCGTTTTACGAAATGGAAACGCTTTTTTTCCACTTCGCGTAATTCCGCTATATGGACAATATTTCACAAAATGTAATAACGGAACTAGTTCCGTCATATGGACAAACACTTAGCGTAACAATATATTAATTATTATTATATTTTTTATTATTTAGAACATAGTACAGAATTATAAATACTGTTAACGAATATCATATGAATAATTAATAATTATGAAAATTAAGATTATGAAAACGATTAACTGTGAATATAATGTATGAAAATTTTATAAATATAATGAAATATGAATTATGAATATTGAACTATTTATATTTATTATTTGTTTAAACATAGAATATAGTTATTATGATATCGAGTTGAATTTTAAATTGGCCTTTTACAATAGCTAATAAAAACCTTGTCACTCCGTTATTAAACAGTTTGTTTTAACGTTTTCTCAAATTCATATACTAACTTAAATAATTATAATATAACTAGGCTTTAGTATCTGCGAATAACGAATACAACAAAAATAAATAATTTAACATAGATATGGAAAGACATGACGATTGTTCGAGATCACATTACGAGTATACTCCGCTCCAGTACGAAAACTTTACTGCAAAGTACATTTGTAAATCGATGAATATATTTTGTTATTATATATATATCACTGTTCGTTTTACGTCGTAGACGTGACGTTTAATATTGTCTCAATGTTTTATAGTTACATTTACCAGATGGATAATTAATTAATATTATACTATAATATACATTGCCTGTGTAAAAGAATATCACGTCATGAATTACGTTTTATTTACATAAGTCCATTTTAACATCTTTTTATCAGCTCATATTCAATGGATGCCTATATTTGTCGTATATATCTAATTAACAAAATTTTAAAACACGTTTTATAATATTTATTTATAGATATTTTGACATACATTTCTTGATCGTGTTCATTGCATCACAAACATCGTTTCGTAGTAATTAGGTGTATTAAATGTATATTTTATTATTATTTATTCATTAATAAAAATCCGTTTGTTTAGTTTTTCAATTACTATAATATAGTATGTAGTGTGTACCTACTATTTATTACATAAAATAAAAGTGCTGATGTAAACCAGGATGATTTATAACCGCCCGTAGTGTATCTTATTTTGTGGGCAAACGCAACGGAGATGAACATATTGTATTATTTTCAAAATTGAATACAATTCTTTGTATATTCGGTTTATTAATAATAATTTCATAAGCTAATCGGTTGAGCGTAATTCTTCGCCCGTGAGTATGGACAATTTTAAATTTCGGCAATTTTATTATTAGTATACACGATATAATATATAAGTAACAATGAAAATAGTTTATTTAATACAATTGGACAAAATTCAAACAAACCTAAACCTTTTAGTGTCTTTAAAAATTACTGACATTTTGTAAAATTGGTGTTGTAATTTTTGAAGTTATTAATTACAATAATACATATTCAAACATTCTTAGTGTATAAATAGTTAATATAGATAATATAATTATTGAAATTCGTAGCGCTTAACAAGTGATGGTTTTATTAACTACGACTTTTAAAATATTTGAGTTTTAATTTTCATGCCATTATACAAACATTATTTATGTGTTATCAAATTGGTTACGAAATCGAGAAAACCTGTGACAAGCGATATACTTATCTTGTGTTTATAATGGTGGTACAATCTTAACCGTAAACAAACCGGTATATTCAATGATAGTAAGCATGTTAAGTACCTATCTAATACTAAAATTGTTCTCTCAATATATAAAAATCTTGGAACTTGGTCCAACATTACGTTTTACGTCAAATAGCTCTAAAATTATTTTGTACCATATTTTTGACCGTATTATCGTTACTGGAAATAAGTTATTTTATTAACAACAATAATGTTACACCGGTGTATTGATGCAATTTCAAACGATCACATAAGTTGTACTACGTGTAATATATTAGATCAACTAGTAAAATAGACTATAGATTGTCAACATAATTACGTATAAATTTTGATCGTATAAACTATTTTATATTATACAACCTTTCCAATCTCCATTAAAGTGGTCATATATTTTTGATAGGCGGGATATTAATGGGTTTACGAGTTTACAGACTAAATATAATGAAAAAACCCTTATTCTCTGTTTTCGCACTTACCAGTGTTTGCACATAATATTATAGGTAATAAGTTATTATTACTAATAACTAATTTAAAATCAATTTTAAACTCATTTTATGTAAAAAAAAAAAATTCTCTTTCCTTTTATGTTTATTTTTATGTTTTGTTTGAACGTTTTAATTATATAGACTGTAAAATTTAAAAACTAAATTATTATATCCTGATTTTTATTAACATAAACCTTACTAACTGGCATATTGGTTGAGGATTTTATAGTTTACATCTTAATTATACAGTTATAGAAAATACATACATTATTAAGTACTTGTCTTCTCTTATACATTCTAGGTACTAGCCATTAACGCATATTTTGTAGTGAACACGGTAATTTCTTCGAGGTCGACATATAATATAATAAGTTCATTAAGTATTAGTTCACATTCTTTTTGTTCTTTAATTCACAGTTTTCAATACAAACTATTTAATAATTTCAATACATTTTTATACCAAATTTACATTATAATAGATGTAATTATTATTATCATTATTATACGACTGTGCATTGTTTATAAATTTATCTTCATTACCTTCATTGCGTATATATATGATAACTCAAAGAAAGCGTTTATGGGTTTTAAATTTTTATCATATATAAAAATAAAAAAAATAATGAAAATTTTTATAAACGTTTGATGAATATTTAAAAATACTAAACATTTTCAATTACGACCTTTTCAAGTACTAACTAGATCTAATTTACTATTAAATAACTTCAAGGCGAAAGATCGTAGTTTTTCTACTAAACGATATTGCTTAAATGCATAAATTTACAAAAATAAATACCCATCTCATCATTATAATAAAAATCAGTATATATTCATCATAAAATCTAAATTTTACAGAAAAATACTAAAACATGTATTTTATTTTTACAATAAATTATTACAGTTGTTTTATTTTCGTGAAAATCAATAGATCAATACCAGACCTCCTACTGCGATCACGCCCTTAGTGTTACATAATTTTCGACTAACTATTTCCGCCACGACTACCAAAGAAATGAATATTTTTACCGAAGGTCGTACTTCATTACCTTTTGCATTGCATTGTTATTACAATACTAATTATTAATACACGATTAATTATACGATAAACGGGGTGCTCGGGAAACGGTAAAGCGATAAAGATAACTTGCCTTGTAGCCACACCATACCTATTATTATTAAATAAATATATTCATTAGATAAACGTATAGATCATAACATCATTGTGTATTATCACGTACTGGTATTTCGTTTGTTATTCGTGAAATTATTGCTAACTGTAATAGCATAACCCACAAACGGTTCCGGCGGTCTGCGGAAGTAAACCTGATATTATTATTTCACGATGATGACCAGCACGTCCTTTGATATCCTTCCTTGCGTTTAAACCCCACGCTTTTCTGTGTGAAACGCAAACGCGGTAGGTATGTATACATAAAATAATTACGAGTCGACTGACTTTATAGAATATTATATACACATAAAACGGCATACGCGATGGTAGAGATCAAAGTAACTTCACTGTACGCATAATGTGTGGGACTGTGTGGTGTGGCTGTGTGCGTATGTGTGTGTGTGTTGTATATAACCGGCGGATAAGTCGGTGTAATCATTCGCTAACAATTGTCGTTGGCATAATATTTTATTAATGCTATATTATGCGCACGTGTATTTGTCTCAATTCGTTATTCTGCAAATGACATATTGTATTATTAAATAAACCATAATCAAAGTACCAAATGCAGTAATCCCTTAGAATATACATAGTTTGTAATGGCCGATTTAAGGATATAGTATATGTAATATCAACAAGTAAATTAACAGTTATTCGAGTGTCTTAAACGCGAATGTGATAATATGTTCATTTAATGATAATTCTACTCGCGAGCACCTATTTAATTAGTTACGCGTGAATAATTTAGTATGAATCGAAACCGATCATCCGTACAATAATTGATGTTTTAAACGTATTTTACTTATTGTAGTTCGTAAAAATAATAGCAATTTTGTTTTGACGACTATTAAAATGTAACTAAATGAATTGAAGAATAACAAACGAAGTAGAATTAGACAGAATAAAGGAAATATAGAGCTTTGATATGTTTAAAATAAAGGGACAAAATTATTGACATATACTACGACACGATAGCCTACTGAAAATCGTCATAGAAGGCGACGTTGAAGGTAATACCGGAAAACCAGGATGGAGTACACGAAAAATTATGAATGACATGGGGAATAATAGCTAATATAGTACCTAGTTAAAGAAACTGGTATTGACGATAGAACGGAGATCTACAACAAACCAATCAAACGACTAAGACGTAAAAAAGGATGTAAATAATGTTTCACCGGCCGTGATGTAATAGTATGCACAATTATTGACTCAAAATGTATTATTTATTAAAATTATAATTTCATTCAAATGTGACGAAATAATATTTTCATTTATTGTTATTAGTTTTTATAGTAAATATAAAAATAATATACTAGATAGGTATTTTATTTTAAAATTTTCCTATACTTTACTTACGGTGAATGATTTATTTTTATTTTTTATTTGAACTCTACTAGGCGTAAATTCAAATAAATAAATAAATAAATAAATATTTAATGCATTATTGATGATGTCCAGATATATATGTAATTTGTTATTGGAAAAGGAACAAAATATTGCAAAATAATATAATTTTATATACATATTTATTTATAATAAAAAGAGTTCAACGTTATATTTTGTTTAAGTGGTAGTTGTGTTACGAATATGCATTATATAATTATATTTTAATTAATACCCACTGTTTTATAACTACTTTTTATATTATACTATTTTCCATAATATCTGTTGTCTGTATTTTAAAGTATCGTTTCTCTTATCATATATTATCAGGCACGGATTAAGAGTTGCGTTTAATCTGGGACTCGTGGTTAGGTTTTTTATTTAGCAAAAAAATATCTAATCAAAATATATTATTATCAGAATTTCTATAAAACAGAATATTTTTAACGTAAGAAAGATAACAACAGATTAAGAACGTTTTAATAAATACAAAAACACTTTTGTAGAAAAATAATGATTTGTTTGATATTTATACACAAATAATTTTTCTTTGTTTATATCACTGTAATATGATTTTATATGGAATTCATGGTTCATTTTATTAAATATTATTATTATTATTAGAACAATACATGTAAAATCAAATTTAAATTAACTACTAGTTAAAGTCTTAATAAATAAATATTAAAATATTTAATGAATAAATAATAATAAATAATTGTTAATATGTTTACACCTACCACTACAAACAAACGATGTTATTGATGCAATGAAACCGTATCAAGATAATTGTAATTTTAAATATCTATAAATAAATATTATAAAACGTGTTTTTAAAATTTTTGTTAATGGAATATATACATTACAAAATATAGGCATCCATTGTTGAATATGAGAGCTGGATAAAAAGTTAAAAATGTGTGACTTGTAAACGTAATTCATTGATATTATTCTTTTACACGGCAATGTATATTATAGTATAATATTAGTGGTAATATCCATCTGTTAAATGTAACTATAAAACATTGAGGACAATATTAAACGTCACGTCTACAGCATAAAACAACAGTATTATATATAATAATAACAATATATTCATCGATTTATAAATGCATTTGATAGTAAAGTTTTCGTGACGAACCAGGAATCTCTGGTAATGTGATCTTGCAATCATATGTCTTATTATCTATGTTAATATTTATTTTGTTGTATTCTTATTCAGATACTAAAGCCTAGTTATATTATAATTATTAAGTTAGTATATGAATTTGATAAACGTTAAAACAAACTTTTTAATAACGGGAGACAAGGTTTTTATTAGCTATTGTAAAGGCCAATTTAAAATTCACTCTCGATATCATAATAACTATATTCTATGTTTAAACAAATAATAAATATAAATAGTTCAATATTCATAATTTTCATATTTCATTATATTTATAATAAATAATTTTCATAATACATTATATTCACAGTTAATCGTTTCATAATCATAATTTTCATAATTATTAATTCTTCATATGATATTCGTTAACAGTATTTATAATTCTGTACTATGTTCTAAATAATAACAAATATAATAATAATCAATATATTGTTACGCTAAGTGTTTGTCCATATGACGGAACTAGTTCCGTTATTACATTTTGTGAAATATTGTCCACATAGCGGAATTACGTGAAGTGGAAAAAAGCGTTTCCATTTCGTGAAACGCACAATTACGCGATATGGATGCGACATTGCGAAACACACACACATAATATATATATATATATATGTTTATTTATTTATTTATAAATAAAAGATAAATTTGAACAAATTATACATAAATATAATATAACAGTATAGATGTATAATAATAATAATAATAATAATAATAATATAATATGAAATAAAACTCATTCTAAATTCTGAAGAAAAAAATATATTATTTTTCATACATTTTTTTTTTCAAAAATATATATATATATATTTTAATTTACATTTAAAGCGTTATACCTACATTTTAAGATCAAGTTAATTCATAAATTCTTGTCCAAAATAAGTATTCCTATAATTAATTTTAACATAATTTGCTTTGTTTAATATTATTCACACTTTACCAATTTTCCATATTCTTTATTACCTATAGAACTGAAAACTTTTATAAACTGATTTAATGAGCAAAACTTTAAACCATTTATGGTTTTCTAACGTAGATTCTTTCAAGCTACGTTTATTAAGACATTTTTTAATCATTTTTTTGTTGCAATAGCAGAGAATTAATACATTTTTGAGTAGTTTTGTTTATTTTATTTGACTTGCAAAAGTTTCTCTTTTTTCTTTCATGTTATCATTTTAAATTTTTATATGTTTATATAACCCACTTAATAAAATTTTTTTAGAAGGGAGAATTCCAGTTATAATATTTAAGTTGTTATTTTCAAGTGTAATTTAAAAATTTAGCTAAGTATATTAAAAGATAACCGAACTTAAAAATCACCCAATGTTTTGAAACATAATTTAATTTTTATTTCTTACTTGTTTCTCGACTAATGAATCGATTCCTCTACAGTCTTGGTTTGAACTACTTTTATTTATTCACTATTCTGAAAATGATCTACCTAACTTTTTCTGTTTTGTACAAGAATATTATAGAAAACTAAATTCAGTCTCTCAGTCTCTGTATGTTATAGAAATATAAGTATCCATAAAAGAATCTTGGAGAAGATTTTGTTGTCACATATGTATCGAATAGAACTAGTGATAAATATTTAAGATTCTACATTTTAATAAAATATATATTTTTTAGAAGTTATTTAATGATTTAAACTTGTAATGTACATACTTTTTGTCAATAAACTTCACTAATTTTGAAAAGCTTTGAAAACTTTTTAATTGATTTTTTATTTCTGAAAAAGCCAATCACATATTCTTAATCAATTATACTTTAATAACATATCCTTATATTTATTGTTTTTACAACAAATATTTACATGTACCTGATTGAATCCATACATTTATTAACATTTAAAGACTAAAAGTTTAAATTAACTACACTGTCTAAACTATACACTTAAATAACTTCAAATTATTAATACCTTATCGTATAAAAACCAATATCTAAAAGTATCAGCAGTAAATATTATATAGTAAAAACAAAATGTTAGTAAATATTATATAGTAAAAATAAAATTTAAGTTGTACATTGGTTTCAGAAAACCCAAATAAAAAGTACTTGTAAGTATATAATTATAATATTTTATGTAATTTTATTTATATATTATTATTGTTTTATTTATTTTTATTGTTACTTATATTTTTATCAATTATATTAATTGTACTAATAATGTGACTTATGGATATCTTCTATCCTTTATATAAATATTTTGAAGTTAAACATTTTATACGATACATATTATATGTGTAATGTTATTAATTTTGTATGTTGTATTATAATATTTATGCAATGAGCGATATGTCATTATGAAAATTCTTTAGTATTTTTTAAATTATAATAATTGAATAGAAAACTAGAAAAATCTTATTATTAAATCACACTAAAAAACAAGACGATGGATAGTCAGTCCTAAGATTTGAGAAGATAGTTTTGAATGTTATAGATTATATATTATGCAAGATTGCGATCGAGTTATTAAATGAAAATGCAAATATAAATTGTAAAATATGTAAATAATATTTTTATATATGCAATATTATTATTATTTTAATTTATATAGTTACTCCAATTTTGTTCGATATTTTATGGGAATCACTATTAGTAAATTTATTTAATTGAAAATAAAATAAAACTGTTTTTATTACGAATACTTACTATAATGGCATAGTACGGATAAACGTCATTGCTGGTTTCATCGAATAATTTTTAAATGTACAATACCATTCGGTCTTGATTCGATCATTATAATATAGTATAAATGTGCATACTGTTCCGTATTAGGTTGAATTTTCTACAAGACTTAACATTTTGTTAGACAACTGTGATCTAGGAATAAGCACAAACATTACAGTGCGATTGACCGATAATGAAATTGCATTTGTTCTACAATTTTTATTATCACATTTTACTGCTATGTATTTCTATGTATATATATACGGATTTTATGTGTAATTTCGTCTTCTTTAAGAAATTACATTAGCCAACTGATTTTTCGCTTAGATTTCGACGTAATACAATAATTTATGTACCGTAAAACTGTAACGGAAAAGAATAAATATCGATGTGATCATTACATGTTATATAAAATTATTTTATACACTTTCAAGGTTAAACAATTTGCTTAAATTATTTCACCTATATTATCTGGTAGTTATATAAAAGAATTATGGTTTTGTAATAATATATAGTATTATAGTCAGTTATATAATAAATTAATAAGTATTCCATGTTTCTCGTGAAATCAAAGGTAATAATCCTATTATAGTTTCACTCGGAGTAAAAGTGTTAAACAATATGTCGAAAGAAATTCGCGACTCATTAATAATACACGTAAGCGAACAATAATATAATTAACGAAAAATTCAATGTCTACAAATATCATAATGGGTTTGTCTTTTTATCGGAATAATATTTCAAATAGATTAATATATAATATATTAAATGAATCAATTAATTATGTCGGTGCATTTTGTTTTTAGGGCCTTGTATAATAAGGTTACATCTATTGATTGCGGGTGCAGATCCAGGGGTCCATCCCCTCACATCTACCGGAAAAATATTTAAAATGTACATTTATTTTAGATTGATAAAAATGCAATTCTATTTATAATTTATATATAAAAACAATTATATTATTAATTTATGACCTCCGCTGAAATCAAATACTTGGCCTTGTGTTGATGGCTTTGAATATTTATTTTTATTATGTGTCTTTATTATATTATGTACGAGATGAATAAACGCAAATCTACACATTTAATTTTATTGTAAGATAATAATAAAAACATAATACTACAACCAGAACAATAATAATTACCAATAGGTAAAATAAATTTAAATGGAAAAACGAGTGATAGTGTTGTACCTACATTATTATACAATTATAAATCGCTTTGATATAAATTGTTGAATTGTGTGTGTATGTATAGTAAATCCGTTATGGTTATTGTGTAACACGTCGTATGCAGACGTATTTATATGGGTATTATGTTATTAGATATTATCTGTTCTCTCGTGAAATATCGAAAATATCACGTAGACGAAAATACGTTCTGGTGTATGGTACTATAATATTATAATTTGTGTGTTATAAAATATTATTAAAAAAATTAATAGGTACGTGTTAACCTCATAATATGTGTACATACAGGTAGATAATAAATTAATTTCGAATGATGTATTTAATTGGAATTGTTACGATCGAGCTGCATAGGTAATCAGGTACTAAAATGCTGTTTTAATGTACTTATGACCGCACTAGCATTGTTTTGTTATCGTTTTTCGCGTGCTATAATTTCGTTCTTCAAACTTTAAAAAAAATATTTATAATACAAGTCTAAAATATAAAACGAGTGTTACATTTTACACTTGCACCCATAATTCTATCGCCATGAATTCCAACGGATTTGTACTTGGAGACGATATTAAAACTTTTATGTTAACTATTTTATGTTATACATGCGACAGAATGTTACAGACGATATCCCGGAACAAAAGAAAAGTTCAGACTTCGATTTACAAAAATAGTACTATTATGTCATAGCTCGAATTCATATGCACTTAAAAATATTATACGGATTAAATTCCGTTATACATTAAAACGAAATTATTTCCAACAGGTTATAAGTTTCCAAAAAAAAAAAATTTGATAATGCAGTAGCTATAATTGGAATCGTAAAGACACGCAAAAACGCTACATAACTCAAATACATGTGCATAATATGCGTGTAATGTAAATGTGCGAATGTGACGGAAAAATACATAAATATTTAATGAAGACGATATAAAAGTCCTGACTCGAAAAATAAATCATAATCATCGTCCGTGAATTGTTTGTTTCAGATGCAGTAGGGGACGGGACGATTCGAAGGAGCGGCTCACTAACTAATTATCACTGTAATAATATTATTAAAGACGTCGACACGTCGGGTGCGTATGGGCAAGTATCGTATAACGTTATGATGTAACACTCGATCCGTCGTTTACTCTCGTGTTCTCGTTCAACGGAAACGGGAAAACGGAAAATCACGGTGGGGTCATCACCGCGTGTATGCGCGTACACCTCGTTCTCGGGAAAAACGTTCGGGACCTCTGACTGTGTACAAGACGAGTTATCGTACACACACGTCGACTATTTATATATATATATATATTATCATCATACCGTACAATAAGTGAAGCGAGTTGGTGTGCGAATTTTCACATAATATTATAATACGTCGCGCGTGCGAGTATTATATTAGCGCGGACGTGACGGGCGTGTAACAGTCTCTGTGCCGAATGCGCCGTATATTATACTATTATTATTATTTACTTGCTACGACTACGATATTTATTATTATGATATATACTGTACCAGACCGTACAATGCAACACGTAAAGATATTTTCTTCCCGGGCCGCAGTCGTGAAACGAAAAATGTGTCACCTGTTTACATTCAGGATTTTTGAGAGCTTGTATGTAGAAAAATATCGTAAAAAAATTATATTAGCCCTGCAAAGTTTGTCATTACTCGGTTTTGTAAAAACGAAACGTGTAGTGCACAAAGAAAAGAAATCTTTTATAAATGTATACATATGCGCTCTATAGTGTGACTACCCCCCCCCCCCCACACACACACACACTCACACACGCGCGCGCGTCCTCTGTAAACAGTTTTTCATCCTGCGGACACGCTCGTAAATACTTACAAAAAACCTTTCTCGACATAGAATCGCGCGACATATCTTGCGCCCGACTATTGTTGTATAACATTGCGGTTTGTATTCGAAAGTTTTTATGCTCCGTGCGAAAACGAAATTGAAATTATGACGATAATAATAATGAACATTTCGCCTACGACATACTGTGCTCTTTAAATAAAAAGACATGCTCCGCGTCATGGTCTATGGATTTAATTTATCGAAAAGAAAATTTCCATAAATATAATTTCTGTAAAAAGAAAATAATTATGTGTGTAACGGTAAAAAGATTTAAGCTCCTAAAATTCATATTTTTTGACATAATAATTACTATAAAATTGTATATTTTTATTTGAACATCAGACTTTGTTAAAATTAAAACTACGATTATCTATTTAAAAAAAATAAAATATATATATATATATGAAGATAAACTATAGGTATATATTTTTAGAATCACGTAAAACTATTTATAATGGAAATCATTATACTATTAATGTCAAGCCTCTGTAATCAAAATTGAAAATTATTTTTAACTTCATGAGAATTTACAAATTTTCGTACAAATAAAAGCTTAAAAAAAGTCACACTTACTTATGTATTTATTATTTCTGGTTAAAATTTATCAATTTTCTGGTAAAGTATTTGAAAACAGTTCATCCGTTGGTACTTGTTTACGGTTGTTATTTTACGGATACAAAACCGATACTTAAAAGATTACAATATTATATAATATTATGCGATTTCCACAATAAGTACTATGTAATACAGTATAATATATATAAATATAAAAGTATACATTATACAAAGATGCAGTCTACTAAACGGCCGTATTGGCTTCACAACAAATGAGAGGTTTTAGAAAACATTTATCCTCTGATTGTATTGTAGAAAACAACAAAATATAATCGCTTTTAACCTGCGAAAATTGTCACGTTTTTTACACGCGTATGCGCATAGTATTTGATATTATTGTCGTGCGATGCACTACAAATATCATCATAATTCATATTATTATTATTATTATTACATATTAATATTATGTTATATTAAATATTGTGCTTGGCAGATAATACATAATATTTAATAATAGGTATGTAAGTATGCGTATTTCTGCAAGCGATAACGGCAGTATAATTTTGAAGTATAGATTCCATGGCTATGACGAAAAACATAGAACTTAAAATAATTGATATAAACAATACATCAGAGTATCAGACTAATAATAAACGTGACTGATCATAATATAATACCATTGACTACATTCAACTAAGAGAGCAAATACTGTGAGACGGTTCAATTTGTATGAACGTTGTATATTCACTAAAATATAAGTATATCAATGAAAATATATATCAAATATCTGAAAATTGATATAATAATCCAACGAAACGGAGTCCCATTAAACATTGCGATGCTCCTCAGTGGCGCCGGCCGCCGAGTATATATATATATATTGTATAGCTTACGGTTAATAATAGTAAGTAATAGTTGTTGAATGTATATAATATTAAATATTTCCGATTATAAAAAAATATAATACCAAGTCAGAATTGTTTTGCAAACTGCAATAAATCTCTAATAATTATATAATATTAATTAAGATAATCACGATAATGTAATAGAAAAGTATAAAATTAAAAAATCAGAGTTAAAATTGAGACAAAACCATGTTTATTAATTATTTTTGATCGTTTTCCCAATGTTGTGTACGAATAATATTATTCTTGTTTATAATTTTCAGATGTTTTCAAAAACTGCAGTGAAGTTTTAATCCTGGTGGATACGTTAGTTTACGTGTGCAAAAACATCAAAAAACATAGTTTTTTTTATTCCAATTAAGTCACTTATCATATTTAGATTCTGTAATTATGACTATAGAATCTGATGACAGTTAAATATATGCAAATAAATAATAAATTGTAACGTTACGATTTCATGTCGTTTTTATCTCAAATATAATTTAAATATAAAACACGCGTTTTATTTAACAAGAAAAGAATGTATATATATTTTTTTTTTGCTGGGTACGTTGAAAAAACTATGGTTTACTGTCCGTAAGAGTATAAGATAGATTAAAATCATAAGTAATATTAAATTCAAATTAAATAATTAATGTATAAAATATGAAAAGGTGATACATACTGTCTAAATATGAAGTACTAAATAAAAATAAAATACCAGTACTACGCAGTATATCACATATTTAGCATACAATATTCGCATTTCTTATTACTGTTTATACACTTATACTGTTTTTAAATACAAAAATTCTAAATTACACGAAAATATAATAGTAAAACTGTAGTCATCTAAACCAGATTCAAGTAAAATAAAATATTGTTAAAATTAGAAACCTATCTACTTATAGTAAAATATTATTATACCCGCAATTAACGAATACATAGAGTTTGATAAAAATTCAAACTTAAAAATCTTTAGTTTTTCGAGAAGTATCAATTTAGAGTTCATATAGACGGGAAAAAAATATATTATTGTTGTATCAATAAAATAATATAATTTTTATCTTCCGCTTGCTTGTTATTAAATAACATTTAATTTCTCGACGTTTCGGACAAGTAGACTGTTCACTTTAAAAAATTCAAGTCCAGAGGTAAAATGTCACAACGAAAACAAATAACCAAGAATCCTACAGCAGCTGCAGCAATTATTTATCTAAGACTAGAGTCAAAATTGAATTAGAAGTTGATTCAATATTTGAAAAGTGTACACTATATAGCACTATAGCTATATTAACACAAAACAACTTTTAAATATAGCAATTACTGCATGAACTCTTCGATATTTACTTTATAATTTTGCAATAATAAAATAAAATAGGGCAACTGTTAGTTTTATACTTTTATACTTTTATTTTTGTTTCATGAAATATATTTTTGACTAAATGAAAAAAAAATGTTATTTGCCGTTGACAACGAACAGCGTTGTCGTTATAGCTATAGTATATTATTCTAATTCTGTCTTAAGTAGTTTCATCAAACGAGAAGTTTGTAATATACGTAATATCATCTTCCGTAGGTTGGGCATTTAAAATATTTAATATTCGGCACAACCTCTTTGAGGTAAAACCTCTTAATGGAATAAATAAGTATAAAATATCTTAAATAGTTATCTTTTGCAAGTATTTACACAGAATTTGTTATTACTGAGTTTTATATTTGTATAAAACGACGATTGAAACTGTACGGGACGTATTATTTACTTAATATTCTCTTTTACGTGTTAATCGAAAATGTTGGAATAGAATTTTGTTCGACCAAAGTTATTTTTTCCCCTTTTAATTTTGTGATATAATCCAGTTAATATTAAATATATTATTTAAAAGTATTCCTGCAAAGGCTTTTTGTAAAATAGGAGACCCAAAGAGGAGACTAAGGATTAACTGGAAAAAGTGAAGAATATTTTATAATGGGACATAATGGTGGGTACATATTATAGGTATATTAATATATTATACATACTACCTATAGTATGTGTAGAATTTTCTGACATTTATTATGAATTTATAGCGACTTGGAGTTCAAATTTTTGGAATGCAAACATATTATCACTGAGTATGCTGTTATTCGCAGTAGGTATGCGCAAATAAAATATTTAACGAAAAACCGACATTATTTTTGACTTTTCAGAGCTTATAGTGATTATGTACAAACAAATAACTACGCGTTAAGAACGCGTGGCTTTTATTAATATTGACGTCTACGAATAAAATAATTATATGTTTATGGCCAGAGGAGTAGGGTTATTTTGCTAATTCATTGTACGTACATACAGTGTACACAAACAGTCGATGAACATATTTTAACTTTCATTACGATGAAGTATTTGTTGAATTATAAATCGTATTGTTAACCTAAACCAGTATGACTACATGTCGCTGCAATATTTAATAAGAGGTAATGTACATTTACTGGACATAATAAACCAATCAATTCAATTAACGTTGTAGTCGGGCGCGTTTTTGTTTGCGATCGGTCACACAATAATTCGTCATTAATATTATAGCGTATGGTAGTGATTGTCCATTCTCGAGTTTTTGAACAGCGAAAAATTGATATTTTTTTTTTCGCGGTAGAGGTGTAAACGGTGTTTAATTGTGAATTTTGGTGAGCGATGTTCACGCGATCATGTAACATAAAATGTGTACTAGTCACATTATTGCGACGAGCGAACCGAATTTGTAAAATCTGTAAAAGCAAATAAAACACGGAAATATTATCATAATTGAATATTTTCCCGAACGTTTTGCAAACTCTATAATTCGATCAGTTTATTTGCGAACCCGGTTAGGTTTATTTGTTCGATACAAACACATTTTACATAACATTAACAACGTAAATTATTTACACTGTGTGCTCAATGCACAATCATAAGTCTTAGACATGGTGTATTTATTATTGTGTACATGTCTAAATACTCAAAATACTATACATATGGTTATGTATCGAGGTTTATAAGTTTGGACAGTTAAAAGTTGGAAAAAACGTTGATTGAACAATACATTGTGTTATTTTATTTAAAAAAACTCTCGTTTCAGCATAATATAAACACTATTTTCTAAGTTAGAACTAGTATAATATTATTATATCAACGAAAAAGAGGAATACGTTTTAAGCATGTTCGTATATTTTTTAAAAATCAAACCACTGTGGGATATTCAAATATATATATAAAAAATATATATTACTATGACTTATGAGAAAGTAAGCATACACTTTTGATGTTGTACATTATCATTAAAATTTATATTATACATTTAGCACACGCTTGAGAAGTTAAAGTGGTAAAAAAAAAATATGTGATTTCATAGAGTAAGTAAATCTAGCTGTATGACGTCAAAATAAAATTCATATCGTAGAGAAATGTATTATAAGTAAGCATAAATATTTGATTCTAATTTGGTTCGATTCTCATAAATATTTAGTTAAATAGGAAATGTAGTTGAATGGAAGTTCGTTATAGTCAACATAACGCAACTAAGTTTTTTACCGACGTGAGTACATAAATATATACTTGTAAAAGCACTCGTAATGTCAAATAAAATTACTTTAAATCTGTCCAATAAATAAACCAAAATGTAATTTTCAGGGTTTTTTTTATCTTTTAAAATTGAATTGCCTCACCACGTCATTTCGATTATTACTTTAGTGTCGTTAAAGTTTAAGTTTGATTTTCGTATTGCGCGTTTTTTTTTGCACCTGTGCCGTGTCATGTCGTCGCCGAATTTTCGTATATAATAAGTGTCTCGAGCAATCTAATTATTCTACAAGAAAAATACGCTCAGTCCTCATTTATTTCGAAATGAATAATTGACATGATTGAATTTACAATTATATTATTATCTTTCGTGCGACTAAGACAGCAATAAAATTGACTATCGCTTAATATAATTGTTATGAGATACACAGCTCGTAAATGTAAAATACGACGAGTATAATATTATTTATTCATGACTGAAAGCTCGGTACGTTATTGTAAATATCATCGATTGTGATTGTTATTATTGTCATCATAATTTGTAGGCGTAGTCTGACATAATAATAATAATAATAATAATAATAATTGATGTACACAACTAAAAACGTTAAATATTGTTTGTATATTTTTAGAAAATATTCTGTTGTTCGGAAGTTAATTTTACAATAATTACGTTGTCAATCAACGTGACAGAGTTAACAAAGTCAAAGTTATTAAATAATTCACTAAAGTATATATACATTTTTTTTTAAATATGTAATTTTAATTTATCACAGGTGCGTCAGTATTTTAATTAATTTAATTAGAGAATTTGTAGTAAAAGTAACTTTAAAGTTTAAGTACATCTTGACTTTCGACAATCACGACAAGAAATTTACAAATAGGTATAGGCGCATTTAAGCTCATTATTTACAGTGCATATACGATTTTATTATTATAAGTACGTCGAAATCGAATTTAAAAATATTTAAAATTAAAATCTTAATATCCACTAATGTATATAGTTGATGAAAGTATTAAGTAGAACTAAAAAAAGCTATTTAGCTTATGACTATAAAATTTTAACGTCAATCGACTTATGTATATGCAAATAACGATTAAGTTAATTATGAATAATGCATACATTAATTTTATACGTGTTTGCTTATTTCTCTACAAAAAATACCATGTTATACTGTGGTGTAATTTAAATTTTTTTCTGGAACAAAAATTTCAGTTGATTTTTTGTCTACGAAACAATATATTCATCAAAAACTATTTACACGCAATCTATATATATATATATATTTATACACACCGCTGTGATAACTTTTTTCCATGATAAATCTTACTTCTTCTGTAAACGGTAAAAATGATTTAATCATGTCTTACGTAGCATTTACTACTTGAATATCTCCAACTGCAGGCCAACAATACAACGATAAATCGATATTTTAATCGCTACGTTTATTTATATGTGACTGATGTGTTTTCAAACTAATATTCAAGAAAATATTATGTTTTATTTTGTATGGAATTAAAAAATCCGTCTAAAATGTATAATATAATATATAATGTACATAATGTTATGTAAATAATACACGCTCTGGATCTCTTATAGCGTGTGTAGTATAAATTGGAATTTATTCTCGCAAAGGCTACGCATAGGGATGGGTTTGAAAGAAAAGTCTTAGTAAATTATCTGCGACAATGTACTGATGGGTGGACCGACGTTGAAAAAGTGCCTTAAACGAACCACGCACAATATTATATTGATTAAACCACACACACACAAAGACACCGTATGACGTGCGTACTGATTGGGTTAAGTCCGACTGGCGGTGCGTACTTCTCGGAAGAAAATTACAGAGCTTGTCGTACTATATCAGCACGAACACACACACACACACACGCGCAGTAAATAATCAAATCAAATTCGTGCGGGATTTTGGCGGGACAACGGTGACGAACTGCACGTTAGCCGTTGAATAGTGTAGGGTAGGTACCTGCAATGCTGTAGAGACGATAAGCCGTCGACCGCCGTGTAATCCGTCAAACGAAAAATCTCGTTATTGAATTTAGTTTTCGAAAACGACCGGTTGACGGTTGGTGGACGAAGAGATGAGACGATGCCGGAATCTGATCGAAAAAACGTCTGTACACGTCGTCATGTATACGGTTTAAAGTTTTTTTCATTCTCGTATGTGTATCACCGGCGCCGCTTATCCGACCGCGGGCGAAACACATTCGGATCGCACCAGAGGTTAATCTCGTCGACTACAAATCGCACAATTTCCGGTCAGATCCCTGAATACATGACGTACACGTGTAATATACGTATACATATTATATTGTGCGGTATAACAGGTTAGGTTATCAATTACCATTTGCGTAAGGTTTACCGCTGGATATCAAACGATATACCTACTATATAAACCGTAGTAATACGAATTACCAATGTATTTATTATACGTATATGTGTACACGGTGTATACTTATTTCCGGCGGATTTGTAGGGTCGGATTCGCGTCCGCTCTGCGGGTGACGTATAAAATAGCAATAACGTCTAAACGAGCCAAATAATAAACGTCCGTCGTCAAGCGTTAGATCTAGATCTGTTCGTATTATCGTATCGCGTCGAGACGAGGCCCATCTATATTCGATCGCCGGAGAGACGAAAACACTATTAATTCGTTTTCGTTTTGCGGCGATGACGAACGGGAGGGTGCGGGTTCGCAAGTAAGACGTGGACCGCGTGTATTGTAACTATGCGGCTTTCCCGGCCGACGCAAATCATAGGTTTATACAAATCATATAGGATATCTGGTGGCGTGTAAGTACGGCGGCGGTGACGTTTGAATTAGTCCAACGAGTATATTTACTCGGTGATAGCCGAGAGATAGGACGTGCTATAATATAATATATACCATCATTTATTGTTACCCGTTAGAACGTCTCTGTCCCTGTCTTCCGGTCCATTGAGATGAAGATTATTTTTTCTGACATAATGATTTCCTTAATATGCCAGCGAAAAGTAATCACAGTAATACTACAGTCAAAAAACTAAAAAACGGTACCCACTTACTGATGTAATAAAAATTTTGGCAATAAAAATAGTGTAAAAATAGTTTAGTTAATTGCACACGGAATTTTTCTAGATTTCTAAAATGAGTATGGTAATTTGCGCCCATATAGTATCTAACTGACCTTGAACTCATGGGATATGATCTGTTCTAAGCGCCGTTGTACATTGATTAGTATAAAAGCCTTGATATTTATGGTTATAATCGTTTATAATTAGAGCTAGGATTTAAATGTAATGAAAAATTGTAAAATATGTATTTAGTTTATTAAAAATATCCAACTAATATTATATACGCTAAAATATATAATATTAATGCTTAAAAAAAAATCATACGTTTTAAAATTAATAAAATAATATTTTTAATTACTTACGGTGTTCATTTATTCAATGTATTACACAAAAAATTACATAGAGTCTTACATTTTCAAAACTGATCGAGCTTCTATTAAACCTTAAAATGTCCTTATACTCGTAAGTATAAGTAGGCATTTTTGAATAACGCGTCAATACATACTGCCACACGATTAAAACAACTAATAACAAAATATACATTTTTTGGGTTTTTACGGTTGAAACATGCAATAATATTAATTTTGTCCAAAATATGCAATAATGTGCAAAATAAAAACACCACTGTTTATCTCATCATGAGGTGATTCGTGGGCCTTATTGACAAAAGCAATAATCAGATGTCGCATAAAAACATGCTGTTGCATATAAATAATCTTAGCCCTATATTTTATAGTCAATGATTTTATGAGTTAGTCGTTCGTGAAACACGTAGGGTATCTTTCGCAGTTATATACTTAGTATATTATATGATAAAATAAAAATAAAATTCATGAAAATAAAAAAATAATACGCGAATTGCCTTTCAGTGAAATAAAATCGAAACGTTAAATAAAAATGTGTAAAATATTTTTGATTAAATTTGAGAAAACAACAATATCACTAAAATAAATATAAAGTATGAAGTTGATAAAGTGCAGAAATTACAATGAACAATTGCGTCATAAAATGGCTATTATAAAAGTAATATTATAAAATAAATTATTATTATTATTTATATTATAAAATGTTCGGACGTCAATCAACTACGTGGAAATTAATTTACAAAAACGCTGTATAATTGGTTGTGATTTAAAATGTTTATCCTTTTGTCGGGAATAGTTAATATCGGTCCGAAATTCTTCTCCGAGTTGATTTTGAACGATCGATGTCATAGATGGCCAACATTCAATCGTTTTCCATTACGACAATCAATTCGTCTTTATCACATGGCCAAATTGTGTTTAATACAAATTACAATATAATATATTGATTATGTGTACAATATCATACAATATATTATAATAATATTATGGTTGTATCGCGATTACCGTGAAAATGATTTATTGCACCCTTTGGTGTATTTGTGCGTAAATAATAATCACGTAATTAATACAATTTAAACGATTAACAATAATAATTATATGATAATGCTTTACTATTATTTGCGGCGAACATCCATCAAGAATAGATACATAGATCATAGTAACGTTAAATAATACGATGTCATGCGTTCTATATATATATATATATATATATATATAATAATTTATACGCAAACTATCGCGATTCGTTTACTTACGCTGGGGAGCGATGTGACTACGCTTTGAAAAAATACAACGATGCACACAATATACATATACGTCCGTATAGATATTGTCGACGTGATCGGATCGTTTGTATTATAATATATTAGTAAAGTAGGTACCTAAATAAATGATGCATAAATTATTATTAATATTATATTATGTTTATTTATGAATAATGATTAACTATAATTATACTGTACCGTATCGTAATCGGAATCCGATTCGAATAACATCGTCATCATCATCACGTAACGCTTGATGTTGATCAACTATTGTTTTTAACTGAAAAAATATTAAACTGAAACTTGAGATAATTTCTATAACAGTTACCCATTATCTTTATTGGGAATAAAAAAAAAAAAAAAAATGAGAATTGAAAATATTTTCATTTAACATTATTTTGAATACTCGATTAAAATAAGATTACTTAATAACGACTTTATACGATATAATAAATATTAGTAAATAGTAATTACTATTTAAATATTTTCTTAATTTTTTTTTTTTTAAATAAATTTACAATCTGTACCTTGGCACAATAAGTAAATGCTATTAAGGAATAACATAATAAAGTATTAAACATATCTAATCTAACATAAGGAAGAAAAAATAGTATAATAAGCTAAAATATGCATGAATCGTTTGTGGAAAGAAGTCACCCATTAGATACACTTTTATACTATTTAAATATTATATTTACTAAATTTTTTAAATAAAACCTGGGTTTAAAAAAAAAAAAAAACAAAATATCAATTCAAATAAAGTTTGCTATCACACACGTTATTTTTTCCTTTATTACAGAGCAACACGTATGACTTGCAATTTTGATCATAAATAAATTGTGTATAAGTATAATTCACTATATTATATTCACACATGTTAAAGATACCGCAGCCAGCAGGTAAATTGTATTTGTATATTTTTTATTCTTATTATGTTTTTAAAATTTTTCGATATTGAAAACGGTTTTAAATTTTGTTTTTGTTTTTAAACTAAAACCCCATTAACATGATTTGTGGTTATTGAATTGTTGGCAATCGTGGTCGGTTAGGTTGATTTAATTTGGAAAAAAAAAAAACAAAATATTCATAAAACTGTTTTATAGTTGTACACACAGTACACGAAACCTAAATAGTTTAGTTCACTAGAAATAGTTAGTCAATCAAATAAACGAAAGCACATAAGTCATATAAAATACATATATTATATTATATGTTTGTGTACAGGGCTTTATTTAGAGAAGTAGGTCAAGTGACTGTGATGCCCGGGGAGGTAAATTTATAGGTCATCCAGGGTGTGGACATTTTAATTCATTACGATTACGTCTTTACTTTGTTTGTGTTATTTATTTTTATATTACGTTTGTCGTCGCTTGAATGTCGCTAGTACATATCCATCACGAACTAATATTATATTATTTAAATATATTAAACAAAAATTATATGATGAACAAACATGTACATAAGTCAAAAAAAAAAATGTTGTTATAATTTACTATCGTCTGCGGTGTATTTAGAATTTGTATTTGAAGGAAATTATACAGATCTAAAATTATATTTATAAAAAATTGTACCGTTCGTTTCAAATACTTATTCAATTATAATATTATGCCATCAAGTATGTAAAGTATGTTTGAATTATACAGGTTATGATAATATATTGTCTTGATGGAGCAATAAATATACCTTTGTTGGTATGTACAACAAGAATATTTTAATTGCTTAATTTACAACTGATGTTTAGAAAGTAAATTAGTAATTTATATAGATATCAACTAAAATAAATAATTTTATGATGTATAGAAAACTATATGATTGTACATCGTGTTTATATCTATAAGAAAAATACAAACTTTAGACGATCTAAAATGTATAAACTATAGACACTAATTAAAATGTTAATAATAATTATTACTATTAAAACAGTACATCACTAAGGATTGTTTTTTTACCTGATAAGTGCTTTGTCATAATTGCAGGCAAACTTATGCACATAGGATGATTCACTATATATGTTTACCCCCATTTTTTCTTTAATATAATTAATTAAACTCTGACTCTTGGAATTTTTAAGTTCACACAAGGATCGCAGTTAATAGTAAGATTTTTATATTGGATATTTGAAGTATGATGTCCTGTGGCAATATAAACTTTTTTTACAAATAAAAGTTGTATATTTTTATTGGCATCGTTTTTTTAAATATTTTTTATTCATTGTTCATTAAAAATTAAGTCAAAATTTAAACTATAATATCTGAGTTTTATAACTTCATCTACATCTATTATATATTTTAGTCCATAAATTATGATATTAATATGTTTTGATTAGAATTAGTACTAGACTAATCATATTGTTTCATTTATTTTATGTTTGATTTAAAAAATAAAAACCAATATCTATTGTCTAGGTATTATCTTTTAACCTAAGTTCACACAGTTTAATAATTTTGAACCTGCTTTTCAAATTTCGTGTTAGGTACTTTCTATAGTTTATACAACTTATGTACAAGTCATATATTAAATTTCAAGGGGAATGATGATTATAAATCAGGGAATAAATCTTACAAAATATAATGCAAATTAATTTTTTTTTTAAATTTTTGGAATATAAAATTAAAACGGTGACTTAAACTATAATATTTTACACTTTTTTTGTGATGATAAATGTATAAAAAGTTGTTGGTTTAAAGAATCACTACTTGTATAATATAATATACGTGGTTAAGTTGAAAAAAAAAGTATTGTGGAAAACCAAACGTGCACATGTGCTCTTTAATAAAAAAAAGAGCTTATTTTCGAAAATCACGACTAGTGAAAAAAATATTTTTATAAACTTTCATGTTTTTGTAAAACATAAGATTGAACACAAACTTTTCAAAGAAGAGTTCACAACAACACCAATTTGTATTACATATACATACTACCTAGGAGAAAAAACACGTAGTTTTACTATAACTTTTTTTTTTTATCCATTATTATTATTTTCTAAGCCGTTTTTCTATGAAAAGACGCAATATTTTATTATTATCTGTGTACTTATTCAATTTTTTTTCGCATTGCTGGAAATAATATTTTTCTCTTATACGTTTTTCTCCTTGGGGTGTGTAATTGGGTATTTATATTCATTGATATTTTCTTTTGATGTACATTTCAAGTCATAAACTGTGTCATTATTACGCTATGTATTTCGTTAATAGCCTAGCATTAGCGTTTCTTCGTACGTAAAACATAAAACATTTATACTTTACCTAAGATACTAATGATACTATATTGTGTTTTATACGTTTTATAAGAACCTTTTTTTTATTAAGGAGTAATAAACAACCTGAAAATTTTAAAATGAGTAAATATGATCACAAAGTACATTTATTGTTATATTTATATGAGAGAAAATAACTTATTTCATTGATATAGAAATCAAGTTTTTGTACTGTAGCAATAAGTAGGCCATTGACATTTCAAATGATGTATTGATACATGATTTTCTAGGAAGTGAATTTGATAAAAGTCTGAAAATCAAAAGATTTATGTGTGTTAGTAACTTTGAGTGAAATCTATAGTAATACTTTATTGCTTTTATTATCGAGATATTTTGATTTTTAAATCATTTTCAAGTGGGCCATTTTATATGTACTAGCTAGTTTAAAGTGATAAGACGAAGGGTTGTTGTTTTGTGTATCATTGACTTAAAAGTTGGTCAAGGGAGACGTAGTCGACTTTTTTTTTATGTTTTTTGCTTTTTTATATTTCCAAGTAATTATTTTATAAATAATAGTACCTATATATATCTTATAATAAACATTACAATTATAACTAACATTACATTACTATCTTGAAAAAATAAAAATATGAATAAGTGTTTTTTTAAATATCGGTTTGAGTCTTTGAAAAACATTATAGAAGCGAATTTAAAGTGTATACAATAACCATTAAAAAAAATACAATCATAAAAACTGTACAAGTGTACAACTGATGAAACCTCCACCCACGGCATGTAGTATTTTTTTTATTTTGTTTTACTTAAAAAATCTACGATAATAATACAAAAAAAAATAATATTTTTAATAAAAACAAATAAATGTACACATATTTATAAATTGTCCATCAAAAATAATAATTGAAAATAAAATTATTTCCTTTCTGTTGGCCATATGGAGTTTGTACACTAGCCACAATTTAACGATATCTTTAATATACTAAATAATTATTTGATAATAGTAAACATGCATTTTACTTAAAAAAAAATGCTGTGTACCTGTGAGTGATTTGTATAAATATACTTATTAAAATTGTATAATGGCGTAAGTAATAAAAAATGTCATAAAAATAATTTTTTATAAAAGCAAATGTTTTAAAGTGTCTCTTGTCTATTACAGAGTTACCACGACGAACCTGATATTATAATATATAGTAATATGTTCTTTATTTGGCTTGGATAGCTTAAAATAATTGTAAAAAAATAAGACATATATTTTATGAGACTTAACTTAACACACACTTTTTAAACGCATGACACAGATCACAGACCACGCAATTAACAATAATTAGGAATAACTATAAGAATTAAGTAATAAGCAACATATAATAATTAATCGTTTTTTATGTCAAAATATTAGCTGTAATAGTATATCATTTATATTTAAAAAAAAGAACGAGCCTGATGGCACATTATCGACAACGTTCAAATACATATTTAATAATATAACATCGAATATTCGTACAGATTCATCATATAAATATACAATACGATTAATTAACTACACAATATACTCGGCAATAATATTTGCTGATTTCGTCATTCAAACAATAGGCTATAGGGTGAATGGATAAATAGTTATAATATCGCTTAAAGGAACACGGAACGGAAGAAGGTTACGGGAGTGAAGGCACGAACCAACAAAGTTTACTCTAAAAACCTTCAATTACCTACGATGAGCTATGTTTTTTCTTAAAACTATTTTCTACCAAACGATTTAATTATGACTGTACTTTTTTAATTTTGTGTTAACGCCTTAATGTTTTTTTTTTTTTTTTACACATCATATTATAATGTCGTAACGTAGGAGGATGTCAGTAGATCGCATAAGTACCAAAAGTAATTCCAAAAAAAAAAAAAATAAATATATCTGCGTAATACGTCCAGCCAACCGCGACCTGTTAGCATTAAGATTAAATACGTATTTATTTACTAGACTAGGTATTTAAGTCATTGATTTTTAACAGAACTAAAAATACGCGCGAACGATCGGATATCGTGCGTGCTTGTACCGTCTCGGGCACTCACGGCCATGATCAGCACAAAAATCGCACGACAATTGACGCGATGAGTAAAAAAAAAAAATTGACTTTTATGTTGACAAGTACCGCGCGCGGGTCTCGTCGTCAATACAATATTGTACACGCACAACGTTAATGTGTGCATATAGCGCGACTCATAATGGTACAGCGCCGGCCCCATGCCGGGCTCGCGTCCAGGAACGCACACGAATCCGTTTGCGGTATATACCGCGGGTTAGGTTAGCTACTGTTTTTTTTTGAATTTTTTCCCATTATTTCTCGCAGCCGTCGAACAAATTAATTACACTCTCGAAAAATTGGCTGCCACTGCCATTCATTGTTATCCTTAAGTTCTATTATCTGCGCGGTTTATGGGGTCAGACGCGACGCGTGTCGGTGTTACAATAACGCTGCAGCCGTGACACGAATGATGCCGTACCATCATCACATTATGTTATTATATTTTTATCTCTAAAACATATTACGCGACGCGCGGCGGCCTTGCCCGTTTCCCAATGTCATGGAGGCTGATTTTGTTTAACGTCCAATAACATGATTTAATGATATTATACGTACGTGTGATAATATTTCTTATCAAATCGCGTTTGCGTTGTTATTTTTGCCACACGCCGATCACGCGTGATCCAAGTACAATACATAAATATATGACATGTACTCGCGACCGAGCTTTGACGCACGCTGTTTGTTTGTATAAACTTTCACGGTTCCCGAGGTTGGAGCCCGCGCCTCGTTCAAACAAATAATAGTAATAGTAATAATAATAATAAACGCATCCGAACGTTTTGAGTTTTCGTGTTTGTCGACGAAACGCGTCCGGAATATTATTACATCGAACGGTGTAGGTACTTAAAACGAATATTGTATAATAGTATTTTGAAAAATTATTATTAATATTATGCTCTATAATAATGGTCTTCAGTACCGGATCTAGGGGAGGGCAATCCGGGGCACGTGCCCCAGGCGCTACTCGTAAAGGGGCGCCAATTCAATTTCTAGTTATACAATAAGTAAAAAAAAAAATAATAATGTTATTGATATAAAAGGGCACCAATTTAATTTTTTTCCCCGGGTTAAAAAAATGTTAGATCCGGCACTGATGGTCTTACGCGGCGCGTTGCTGAATATGATTATGTTATGACTTATGTGAAACGGATTTTTTCGATAAAATTTAATTGCACAAATATTATGTGATATAATGATAATGTTACGTAATAATAAATAATATTCTATTTTCCCCGTGTATAACCCTCCTCCCCTTTCCTACGGAAACGGGAGTACAAAAATTCAATTGTTCCCGAATAATGGAATAATATTATGATGTCGTGAACTGCATAGGAATATTCTTGTCACTCAACAGTAGGATGAAATCAAATAAGGTCGTTAAAAACGAAATTTTTCCACATAGAAATGTTATTGAAAATAAAATTACGACTAAACTTTGAAACATGTACGTTTAAGAATTACATTGGTATAAAATCGTAATTTGTAAAAGTATTTAATTTTTTTCTATTCCGATTTAGTTACATAATAATTACCTGTATGTTCTGCATTTATGTTAAAACAATTTATTTTGTTTTAGCGAGAAGAGATTTAAATTTTCCAGGCAATGTTAACAATTTTTTTCGATATTTCGTATGCGGTCCACACTAGATGATATGAGTTAAGTGTGATGAGATCGGCATAATATTGTGTAAAATCTGAATTTGTCTTCTCAGAGTCGAACGTATCTATAAATACATTATTTTGGATATTAATAATTTTTTTTTTACTTTAACAGTTTTAAATTTAAAAATAAATTTCCTACCATGCCATCCGTTGCTCTTAGTTTTTCTTGTTTATCACAAATAATTACTTATTGTATAGATTATAATATTTTCAAAATAAAGTCATATTTAAAAAAAAAAAAAATTATAACTGCTTAGGTGTCTAAATGTAGATTTATACTTTTCTTTGGAAAATCAAAAAACATATTCAAATAATTTTTATTATTTTTTTTTTTTTTGCTTTAATACTATGATTTCTACTTCTCTACGCACCCCGTATAACTCAGAAAAATCCTACGGCCTTGAACGCGATCATTATACGATGTAAATATCGCGTCTAAGTATACTATATGAGAGTATTGTAGATGTCGGTACGCTAGGTGCCGATTAATACGCATTATGCACCTACCTACTCTTAGAAGAAAAAAAAACGCGTATTACTATAATGTATAATATCCTAAAAAATTAATAATGTATATTTATTTTACTCGAAAGGAAGTAAGTATACGTTTTGTTTTGCGATTGTTATCAGTAATTTATCACAATTCATTACTTAAGAATATTACCTTCGAAATTCTGTAATCGAAAATGTAGGTACAACTATAATTATTGTCCGTAAATAATTCTGTTCGATCCAGTGATTATATATTTATATTATTTAGTACATATTATTATAAAATATAACATAGAAACACCGATTTTGTCAAACATAATAATATTATGACGATGATGTAATTGCGTTAATAGTTTGACCCCATTCGTATTATTGTCTTTACGAACTTGACACAACTATTGAGGCTAAAATAGGTTTTCAAACGTTTCGATAGTTATTTTGTGAAACCATATTTACATTATATTTTATTTTTTTTTATGTACTGACGTACAACGTTGTACCTGATACTCAAATTTATCTTTACTTAAAAAATTATATTGCTTAAAGTACGAATAAGGCATACTGTTTGGGAATCTTTTTAAAATATTTGTCTACCTGTTAACTATATTTCAACCATGAATATTATTATGATAATATGTTGTTTGTTCACGGAAAAATCTGTTATAACGTACGTACTGACTTTGTATGGATAATAACCGTAGGTTTCTACAAAACATGTTTGATAAACTTAGATAATGAGTTATGATTAACAACTATTATGAATTATGGTGCATACACTTATACGAGTATATAGGTAAATTTTAATTTTTAACAATAAAATATGAAAATAATTCTATGAAAATTGTGATATGATACAAAACGATTAAATAAACGTTATACTTAACCTACTACGATCAAATTAATTTTTACAGAAATAAGAATAATTTAAACATATTGTCGTAAAAAAACAAAAGCACGTACTATAAACCCGTTGTTAATTATGTAAAATGAAACATAAAATATTTACGCATCAGGCATCACAATTGATTTTTAAATATATAAGTATAATAACTGATTTAAACCCTCGTTCCGTTATGATTCTAAACAGTTTAACGGATAACTTAAATGGACATTAAATTCTGAAAATTAATTTTTAGTTTAGAGTATTTATATATTTTACATTATTTTTGTTTGACCTAGTAAAACAATATTGCGTAATACGTATTATAAAACAAATGTGTATACACATTTATTTTTCTTCCTAAATGACTTGGTAATGCGAATATAATTTCTAAAAACTAATTGTAAATTTTGTTTCGATTTGAATATATTTTCAACTTCAAACATCTATTTTATTTTCATCATAGATAACAATAAATAACATTGTTACCATTTTTTTCTTATTTATTAAACAAATATAAAAATAGAAATGTAGATATATTTATTGATAATTAGTTAATTTGGGAATTTTTTACTTTTGATCCCAAAATACTAACTGGACCAAATTTCGTACTAGAAACTGCCTCCAAAGTTGAAAATTGAGAATTTTCGCTGTCTCTAAAGGTGATTATATATAGACATAAAAAAACCATAAATTATTTTAAAATCAATACATTCATTGCTCCGATTCTAATTATAGAGTTTTTTAATTTTGATATTTAAGTAATATTTTACATACATTAAATTATTATCTATAAGTAAACGTCATACTTTAAGTTTAGGACATTGATAAAAAGAAATGGAAAAATCTTGGTATTTTTTTTTACATTACATTTTCATATCTACCAATAATACAAATTAACTGTTTCGACAAAAAAATTAAGCAATTAAATTATTGAGTAGATTTCTATATTATTTTAGAAATTAAAAAACAATACAATATTAAAATTGTATCAAATTATTTATGATTTAAATGGAACACCTATGTTTTATATTTTGTAGTTTATAATATTAAAAGTTTTTATAGGTATTCTGTATGCATCTTTTACGAATAATTTGTGTTTTCACTTTACATACAATCGATTACGGAATTCGTGTAGTTCCTTTCGTATTATTTTGCTAATCGTAAATATACGTATACCATCTAAAATGTTCATGGTCCACTTTAGAGAAAAATTTCTTTACAAGATATATATAAATAAATCATCGACTTTTTTCAGGAATTAATTAATTATAAACAAGCGATAATCTATTACCTGTGATAAGCGTTTATCACATAATAAGTAAAATCAAATATGGTTGAGAATTACAGCTCTATTTAATAAAATACCTAGTCTTTAATTTTCGAATACATATATTTATAAATCGGATCATGAGCAAAAATAAAAAATGCGTTAAATATACAAATTGTACCTATCTCGAGATTACAGTCAATAAAATATCTAATATCAGTATTCTGATAACTAAATATAAATATTAAAATAAATAAAAAAGACCTTTTTATTATTTATATTCAAATATACAAACGCTTTCGTCGTCCGATAAGATATATAAGTTGTATACAATTTATATTTTATAGTATCGTTAAAAAAGATGACGTCCAAACTTTATTGCGTCTTACGCAGCACTTGCCTGCGTCCATCTACAATAGTATTATCATTCGAGTTACGATATTTTTCATAACTTGCAACGATTTCGTCTTTACGAGCCAAAGTTGTTACGGCTATCGAATTGCGCGTACGTTATGTATATAAATAATAATTCACTCAACTAAACTCGGAGATCCGTACGTGCTATAAAATACTATTTACTAAATAATATAAGTATATAAATTGGACACAAAGATGACAAATAAAATACTAAAATTTAACGAGTAGATTTAATATTATATACGATAAAAATATTATATACAAAGATATTATATAGGTCATATTTATCCTGGCACTGCGTACGATTTTTACACGAAACCCATTACCTATTTATTTTTAATTTGTTAAGTACACAATACCGTTTAATGATCAATTATGCATTTCGTTTTTTCCATAAAACTTTGGATGAAATCATTAAGGTTTTGTGCAATATTTTTCCATCGGTGATACGATTGAATCGAGTCAGTGAGACGAGCTGTATGCCTGTAACAATGGTACAACTTATCCTTTAAAGAAATATATTCATCATAATGACGACGGCTAAATTTTTTTCTAAAATATTATTTTACTTACATGTAAATCTAGCTATAGTTTTTTTAATTGGGTAATTACTTATTTTAAATGTTATAGTTATTTGTTCATATACGTTTTACATTTAACTATTTATAGTAAAGCTGTGGACAATTGACACGGTTTAAAAAATATATATTTAATGTTATGACCCATTAGATTATTACACGTAAAAATATTTACGCAATTTACATGACTAGACAACATGTATGTCGTGTGTTATGACTGATGAGTTATGAATAAGTCAAATTGGACGTAACTAATTGCATTATCCATTACAATTTACGTAGCTCGAAATATTATATCGACAATTAAATGAGAAATAAACTACACTATACGTATTTGTTTCATATTCTTGTTAAGACGTTTGATGATACAATTAATTTTGCCATAACTGATGTCCCATTATAAATAAATATTTTTAACGCATTCAAACATGAATTGTACTTATTAAATATATAGGTATTTTAGATTACATTTATTTAATTGAAAATCATGAGAAAACAACAAGTTAAAAAAAGCGTATAATGTTATATTTTACCTAGTATTTAATTTTTTTATTAAAATTTATAAATATATAACCTAGATAATTCAAAATAAAAACAAAAGTTTTAAAACGCTTTTACAAAGAAAATTAGATGAAATTAAGCAAATGTGTCGTAAAGCCTATAGTTTAATAAATAGTCCAATATAATTAACCATCATCGTTATCAACACTTTATGGAAATTTTGAATCAAAAGTGGTATCTAAATCATTATCTTAACTGTCTCAATTTATATTAATATAATATTAAATATAATTATATAAAGCATTATATTACTACTTTAACGGGTAGATAAACATTAAGAATTTAAGGTGTTATAATGCACCTATATGTTTCGTATAATTTTTCATATAATGTATAAATTGTAAATTTATGAGCTAATAAGTAATAATGTTTACCTTGGTTTTAAGTTGAAACGTCGCAGATATTTGACTATAACCAATCAACATGATGTTTGAAACATCTATAATCAACATTTAAGAAAAAAACTGTAGATAAGGGTATATAGAAATATTAGAAACGAAAAAATACAATTTAGATAAGATAATTTAATGCAAAATTACTATGTATTAATTTTTAATGAGAAACAGTAAACACGAGATAAAACAACGGAAGAGTTGTTAAATTATCTATCTAGGTCGATTGATATCATAGAAAGAAACGATATACTAACTACGTATTATGCCTATATCATAATTATTTTTTATCGGTTATAATGTAATACAAGTGTATAAATACCAAATTAACATTATAATTTATAGTGATGGTATAGTAATAACTTATTTTTGATTTTAATCGTTCGCAAAAATTCTTATTTTATTTTCAGCAGAATACAAATTGATTTTTTTGTTTGCCACTAGACTTAAATAAAATTGTTACATAGTATTTGTTAAATATTATCAGACCGTAATATATTTAGAACCATGCCTATATTATAGAAATATAATACAAATTTAGAATAATTTAACTTGCTGGACGTATAATAGTTATAACGTTAAAAGAGATTTGGCGATAAAAAAAATATTTAATTAAAGTTTAGCTGGTTCGAATAACTTAAATATTTTAAATTTAAAAGTAACGTATTAATTTTTCAATTAATCAATTTAAGATGATTTTGAATCGTCATTACTAGAAAAATATTTTTTATGTTTTTCCCTATACAATATGAACGTATAAAGTGCTAAAGTGCTAACTGCTGACAATAGTAAAGGGCAATGTATGTTCAGAAGATTTAAATATAACACGATGATTAGACACAATATTATATTTTATGTATATTAGTTCGGTTTATTGAAGTCTATTCAACGCGTATCGGTTAGACAGAAATATTAATTCGCTCATCCTTGAATTAATGTAACAAAATACACGAGATTTTTTCGATCGTTCTAGGTTAGGCTATAGGTCGTACGATGCTCGCTTTTATAGATCATTTCAGGTTATTAACTGCGTGTATTACATCCACGAACGAAACGAAATTAGAGGACGTGACAGTGAACCGGCCGAGGATGATGTCACCACAATATACGAATTATGTGGGATACGTCGCTGATCCATTATTTTCGATCGATTTTTTTGTTTCCTCCCCCATGATATGATTCACACCGATTTCGCCGAAATCTACGCATCGATTCGTCCGCATGGGTGTTTATCATTACCCGGGACAATTAACGTGCGGAATTAGGACGCGACCTAGAAACCACGGCAGTGGCTGATACACATGCTCACCCGACCCGTGTTGGACAGCGTTATCAGCAATAAACCATGTTGCGGAAGTTTCGCGTCGCCAGACCCCGGCGCCTCATCCGCTATCACAATCATCGTCGTCGTCATTAACATTGCCGCCACCGTCGTTATTATTATTAACATCTGCCGGCGCACAGACGGCCGGCCGGCAAGGCCCGGAGCCGACCATGACCTCGGTATTGGTCGAAAACATACGCGGACGCGATGCGCGCGATCGTGATATACGACGCGAAAAACCGACGAAAAAAAATTCCGCGTCGGGTAATATAAATAGTCGCGTCCGGTGTAGATTTATCATCAGTGCAGTTCACCCGATCGAACAGTCGACACACATCGTCGTCAGCGTCCGAAATCCGAACATTTTATTCGATTTCTGTGTTCATATCATAATATTATAATATAATATAATAGCGTCATCCGTCGGGTGTTCAGAAACCGTCATATACATACACATAATATCCAACCATGTGGAACGTCTTGTGTGTGATGATCGTCGCGGCGCTGGTCGGACCATCTTACCAGCGGGCACCGGTGAGTGGAGACAAACTCGTGATATTCGGTCAATCGATTAACAATTGATTTTTATTTCGACGATGTTTCGCTGTTTGTATTGACACTTGTGCGTGTGTTGTTTTTAAGGTATTCATCACGCCCAATCACTCCGAAGGCAAACCCGGCGAACTCAGTCAAGCAGCGTTTGCGGATTACATCAACTGGTGGCAAAACATCATCGGCATCATTAACCATAACGAAGAACCCGCCGCTGAGCCGCCAATAACGCCAATAGATCAGTCCACGTGCGCCCCGTGCAGTAAGTACTGAGACAATATAAAGTTATAAGTCAATCGAAAGTTCGTGTTCGTCGTATTAGACTTACATCGAACACAAAGCGGGCCGCGGTGTTTTTTCGCTAAGGACGACCACGTAGAGAAATAGGGGGGGGGGATTGGCCTTTTTGTTTTACACTTATCTCCGTGTGTTCGTAATATATGTATATTATTTTGTTATTTAAGCTTGCGGAGCTTTGGGTAAGAAAAACAGAATCGTCGGTGGCACTCCCACGTACGTGCATCAATACCCGTGGATGGCCATGCTCACGTACAAGGGCAAATTCTACTGCGGTGCTTCGGTTATCAATCACAAATATGTCATGACAGCCGCCCATTGTGTTCACGGGTAAGTATATATATATATATATGTATATACTATAAAAATACGTCGTATACGATTCAATTTTTAACGCTACAACGGTTCGTAAAGCACATATTCGAACGACGAGATACATATTATAATAAATTTCAACTCACAGTGGGATGTTTTATAAACCTTAAGCAATCCGCCTAACAGTTTTATTTCTTAAAAGCTTTTAAAAAGTCTAAATAATTTTCGTCGAGTGAGTTCAAATCAGATCGACAGAGCTATGATTATCGATCATTAAGTTTCGAAATCTCCGTGGATTTAAAATAAAAAAAATCTTTTAAAAAGTACGAAAGTATATAATTTGATTTTAACCATAATATTCAATAGTGTACTGTTAGTCGAAACAATTTTTAAAATTCGTCTGGAATTCAATTTGCGTAGTATTGTCACGTTATATAATTATATTATGTACAGCTGTGACTTGATGGATTATATTTTTATTTTCAATTATTTGTATATATTTTCGCCGAGTTTGCATGTACATAAATAACATAGCTGTTGTTCATAATTATTTAACGAACATCGAATACAATGTTCCGAACGATTTTGCACACAGGTTCGAAGCGAAAAACATAGGCGTGCGACTTTTGGAACACGATCGCAGTAGTACAGAAGAAGCTAAACACCTTGACTTCAAAGTGTTGAGAGTGATTAAGCACAAGGGCTATAGTCCGACGTCTTACAACAACGACATCGCACTGTTGCGAATGGACACCGATGGGGTGGAATTCGGACCCAACACCGGTATCAATCCGGTCTGTCTTCCTGTCGAAGGTAACGTATTCGGACGGGTTATGGTCGGCTTGGGATTGTACTTAACGACAAGGTCCCACCGATGCGTCTATAAACATTGTATGACCGTTTTCCGTTTCAGGCAAGAGTTTCGCTGGTTACGATGGCGTCATCACCGGTTGGGGAGCGAAGAAACAGGGAGGCTCGTCGTCGCAGGTATTGCACGAAGTCTACGTGCCGATCATGAGCAACGACGATTGCAAGAAGACGGAATACGACGAGAAACGCATTACGGCCAACATGATGTGCGCCGGTTATTCGGAAGGCAAAAAAGACTCGTGCCAAGTAATGATTCGTTATCAAATGTATTTCCCGCAAAAATACCCATTTTGAGTAGCGTTTGTTTGGCGGGAGGGCGCGCTCACGTAAAACCGATAGCATCTATTACGTGTTGAAATAATTACACGATTATCGCAGGTACAAAGGGTTTGGCCGGAAACCGTGTCTAATTATAAAACAGGAAGCGATGACTACGGTTTTCGCACACGTCGCGAGATTAGTTGGCTGGGGTGGTATGTGTTTTCCGACGCGTCACGAACAGTGTTTTTCAAGCGACAATCGTATTATTATTACCACAATAATTATTATTGCGCATCGTCGTCACATTATACATCGAGGCGGGTGTTTACGGTTATGAATACACGGGCACGCACCCGTAAATCACACCCGTCGTTCCTCGAAAAGCGTTTGAAATCCTACTCACGGTCGCCCAAAGTTCGTTAGGTACGTCCCTAGAATAAAACGCGGTTCGCCGATTCCCGTTTATAATTAATGTGCTTCCTACGCGCGTGAATATTATTATTATTGTTATACTTATGTACGTTGTGGCTGCGAATTTCATTCATTCGGCATGGCTGAATCTGACGTTTTCAGACTTACAACAGTGTAATAATAATAATAATATTAATACTTTATCGAGTATCTACCCAGTAAACGGAATAATAGTATTACAATAAAACCTGCTTCTGAAACAATAGAAACGTTCGACGCAGGACTCAGTTAAGATACAACGCCCACGACGTTATAATAATATTATATGTACATATATATTAATAATTATTGATAATAACAAAATAATTGAATAGTTTTGTTTAACAAATTCGGCGCGCCACGGTTGAAGTTTTCGCCCGGTTTCCTACGGGGTCATCGGTATAGGTAACAGACTGACGAGTGCTGTCAAAACTTTTAGTATACGTGTAATATTATGACCGTCGTGATCTGTTGCGCGCTTCAGGAAATGTTCGCGATACAAGTTGGAGTCCAGAGACTTTGGAACGCGAAATATTTCACTGTTCTTGATATAGATCATTGAAAATTAATTTATTTTCGATTGTAGCAATCGTTGTATTTTTTTTTTTTTTTTTTTAATATTACCGAGTAGTTTTCTGTACCCAGGGTCTTAAATTTCCGTTTGTGTTCGCAGGGTGACAGCGGTGGCCCAATGCACATCGCCAACAACACGGCTTACCACATTGTCGGTGAGTGCAGTACAAATTATTCATCGAAATACGTGAATACTGGTACAATTTCCGGTTTAATTAATTTTTTTTTTTTTGTTTGTGTTTCCAGGAGTAGTATCCTGGGGAGAAGGATGCGCCCAGGCCAACCGACCCGGTGTGTACTCCCGGGTGAACAGATACCTGAATTGGGTGGCCAACCATACGACGGACGCCTGTCCATGTTCGAACATTTACACTCCGTCAGAATAATTCGTCTTCAACCGTTGTTGCAGTACTCAACTTGCAGAACACCATACGCACGATGAACTTTTATTTGGATCTCACATTATCGCGACTCGCTATTATAAACGATATCATATCATTATTATATTATTTATTATTTATATATTTATTGATCATATAATTTATTGCAACACTATTACTATTATTTATTATTATAAATGTATTTATTGATTTCATAATTATTTATTGCAACACTATTATTATTATTATTATTATTATTATTTATTACACTAAATTATATAAATGTAAGATTGGCGAGTCAGAAATAAACAAATATAACATTTATATTATAAAAAAACGTATATTTTATTATACAATATTATTTCCTAATACGACGATCCAAACATTTCAAACGGATTTCGAGGTACATCGACCGTGTTTCCATTCTGCCAAAACGAATAATGCGACGATTAAAACTTCTTGTCGTAATTAACGGTTAATAGATTAAAATGAGAAAACGTTGATCTCATGCGTAAACACGGGGAAATGGAAAATTATTAATAATCTAACGCACTATACCATACTATACCAGATCAATTTTTATATAATCGTCGGAAAATAACTATCATCTACACTATTGATCATTATTAGTATTTAACGCGCAAACATTATTACACACGTACAAATTGTTGCCGATGTAGAACTCCTCCAATTTCGTATAAAAACGTACACGGTTTTCGTGTGTCTACTGTATCGACTATAGGACGGTGACCCGACAACCGATAAGCCGTAAACCCATAGACCAGACAGTTAATGAGCTGAAAATTGAAAATTTTAACGCAAAAACAACGACTGATTGTATCGATAGTGTCCAAACATTTCGTGAGCCGCCATTAGATCATAACCGTACACCCGAAGCACACAGGGCAACAGTTAAACATTTTTGAGCAAACGTAAAAAAAGCATACTTGACACGTGATAAACTTTTACAAATATTACTAAAAGTTATTAGTAATATACATTTGTGTATTCAACCATATTTACCTCATCTTGAATCTACCCGAAAAATTATTATACGCAGAAAGAGAAAATAAATAAACGTTGAAGACATTATTTACAGTGTTAAAAATGTAAAAGATTTATTAGATAAAAAAATTAAAACAGTTATGAACATTTTTTATTTTAAATCTATTATTCTTATAGTGTTCTAATTTTATTGGTTTGTGTTTAACGATTATTTATTTAAAAAGGCAATATAATTCAGTTAAGGAACCCACAACCAAACTTTTTGCAAAGTTTCAAAACTTTTCGATCCCAGAAAAATTCGTTAAACGGCTCGACTAGTATATTCTATTAAATTTAAAATTAAACACGAATTCATATTCTAAAAATCACATATTTATATATTTTAGTAATAGTGACATAGGAGAAAATTAAAACGCGGCCGAAAAGACCTTGGCGCGACTAACGCCGGGTTAAAGTTATTCTAATGGTGTGGTAATGCCAATGAGCACGCGCGTACAATTATTGGTTATTTCTATAGGTACCACTATTTGTAAGAATTATGTCATAGTAATGTGTTACCGAATTCATACAATCGGCAAGAAAAAGTCTGCCTAATTCACGAAATCAACACTAAAAATCTGTCGATTTCGTGAATTTTGTGGTAGCCAAGTTGCCGATTTCACGTTTTCTTCGGCAACAACGTTGTTGATTTCATAAAATCGGCAATTTTTCTGTCGATTTCATAAATTCGGTGTAACATATATAATAATATATGTTGCATCCATATCGCGTAATTGTACGTTTTGCGAAATGGACAGAGTGTACATCCATTTTGCGAAACGGAAACGCTTTTTTTTTCCACTTCGCGTAGTTCCGCTATGCGGATAACATTTCACGGAATGAATACCTAAACTGCACGCATAGCAGAACTAGTTCCGTCATCCGAACGAAAACTTAGCGTAATTATATTCATAATTGTATGAAGGTATACCAGGACTATAATATTATAAACTGTATACCAACATTTATCATTATTTTGAACATAAAGAATTATAAATTGTCAGTTGTTATTCATATTTATTTTCGTATCCGAGTTTGAGTGTTACTGCTGTGTGACTTCTCTCTTCACGTCTTAAAGTTTATTTATTTCATTTACATATGCCTATTGTAAACACTATTAAGAATTGTATATATTTCAATAAATATTAAAAGAAAAGAAAAAAAAATTATATTTAATATTTATTCAAACATAAAATAAAACTATTATGACATCTAGTCCATCTAGAGTTGTATTTTAAATTGGCCTTAAAACAAGCATACTATTTTGTTTAGAATTTCTTTTTACAATAGTAAATAAAAAAACCTTGTCCTCCCGTTAATGAAGGCATAGTTTTTCTTAATGTTCTCTCGACTTCACGTTTCACTTGTTCTAATTTTATAAAATTTTATAAAGCTGATTGCAAGTTTTCTGCACCATATCAGCCTTTAATAATTCAGTGTTCGGTTACTAATTAATTAGTGTTATTTTTTTAGTCAACGAAATAAGTTTAAAGTAATTAAACATTATTTTTAGCGTGCAATATTTTTATTTTTCATTTCGTTAATTGTATTAATTAAATTTACCTTTAAAAAACAGCTATAACCTTACTAATAATGGTAATATTAATATTTAAAAAAAAAAAATGTTTTAATAAATCCTATAAGTTTATTTTATAAGTACACCGAAAGTGTAAACAATTTGAAAATCATAAATAAATGTGTATTTAAGTATCCCTTAGGCTTTTTAAAATATCCACTTAAATAAGTTAATACAAAGTTATCCATCTAAGATATTTAGTGGTACCAGTATAATCATGATTATACTGTATAAAATATTTGTTATTAATTAATAGTTAATATCTTTGTCGTTATTGCCCTTTTTTTTTTTTTACTAATCAAGTACTATTTTTTGCCCACAGTCAAAACGTCATATTTTTCTAATAAATAATATTCTCGTCTGAATTTTTTTTACTTCTAAGGAAAAATGAATAAGTAGGTACACATTTCTAATAATAAAAAAATAAAATAAAATATTTTATAAATCTTTAACTACGAGAACTACAATAATATGTGAAGATTATCTACTATAGTGGTAATATATCATATTATAGTATTCATTATAATATCTACCAACAAATACCGACCAAATTACCTATGCAGTTTTTTTTTTTTTTTTTTTATAATAGTAAGACAGTAAGTATTTACTTATCAGCTTTAATTCACAATATATCTTGAATAATTATATTAATTTAATCAAGGCTGTAGGATTTCTTAGCAGGTTTATTCAAATAGCATAAGTTAAATTTTAAATAAAATTCTGTTTTTTCATTAAATGCTTCCGTGTTTTAGTTGAAATATAAACAACTAGAACACTAGGTAATAGTACACCAAACAACTGTCAAAAAGGTAATAAAATAGTTTCTGTACTGAAGACACAAGCACGAGTTGACCAATTTTATTATACTATAAGTACAGATAAGAGTTAAGATAAGTACGGCGATAATTTTATATTATACCAGCTAGTCATTATAAGATCACTATAATAGTAGGTATTACTATGATCTAAATAATAAAAAAATACTGTAGTGTTATAGTAATAGTTACACTGATTTAAGTATTTTATACAAGGTAATTCATTTCACATAGAACAAAGTTCATAATATAGTTTTGATAATACCTACATGTAATTATGAATATTGTTTCGCTAAGTGTTTGTCCAGATGACGGAACTATTTCCGTTATGTGTATCCACATAGCGGAATTACGCGAAGTGGAAAATAAGCGTTTCCATTTCATTAAATAAATACAAACCTTGTCCATTTCGCGAAACGTACAATTACGCGACATGGATGTGACATTTATGTATATAGCAAATATAGTTGGATCACGTAGACCAACTATAAGCTCTTGTCATCGTCGACATATCTCGTTGCCATATTATGAATATTGATATTTCATACACATAATAATAATAATAAAGGATTTTTAAATTATGTTAATAGTAATAAAATTTAAAAATAACCATCCTTTAGTAATAATAATAAAATTTCATTGTTTTTTGAATAATCATAAAACCATTCAAAAAACACAATTAATATAAGCACTATTAAATTATTTAATAAATTAGTTTTTTATTTAAGAAATTAGTTATTATTTGAATTTATACTAGCTTAAATGTTTTTAACATTGGTAGGTTGCTGTAAAAATATATTATGAGTGAACTTGTATTAAACTTTTGAAAAAAAAAAAATATTGTCACGTATAAACCTAAAAAGAAATTGAATTTATTTACTTGTTGTCATCATTCATCACTATAAAATAATTTTGAACGCAATACTCTTGATACTTTTATAAAAAAAAAAAAAATAATAAACATTAAAAAGTCGAAACTTTCAAACACTTACAATTATCATAAATCTTCGATTATAAATGTTGGATGTGGGTACCACTTATAATCATGTTTGAACTTCGCGTCTGGTAAAAACACTTTTTGATGAGATCTCAGGTTTTGTAAACCTTGCTAAAAGTTTTTGTGTTAATTAAACAATTTTCGTGTTATGATTTGTTTTTCTTTTTAAGATTCGATTTTGTGTTTTGCATAATGCTATACGTACTAGCGATTTGATGGATTATTTTTGTGTGGATTTATAACTATATTTGTTTACGATAATATGATATAGAAAATAAAAAACACTATTTTTTTCATATTTTTTCAATTATTTTAGATCATATAAAACGAAAAATAATCTTACTATAAACAACAGAATATTTTCATAGTTTAATTTTAGTTATTCGTTTTTTAAATTATTATTTTATCATAAAAATATTTTATCCAATCGAGTATGAAAACTTATCGTTTATTACCATCAAAATTAAGTTAAATGCCAATTCATAAAACTCCGTCCTACTATTTTACAATTTCAGCCATTTTGTTCTTTTCATATTTGAGTAGTGAAAACGTATGATGAATTGATGACGTACACAATTTACACACTAAAGACGACTTCTGCATAGTCTTCACAAATTTAGTTCTCTCAATAAATGTATCCCATATTTTCATTATAAATGTTTCACCGCCGCATTGCAATCATAATATTATTATTTGCTATTTTAGAAATTAATTAGTTATAATAAATAATTATTCTATCGTTTTAACATTTATAAAAATATATTATTATGTGTAAGCACAAACCGAAAAACGAACTGCATTTCTAACCGGCGTACGTACTGTTCGATAAAAATAACCAATTAAAAATAAATTATCGATACAATACATAACTACTTTTTCGTATTGGACTTAAAGTGCTCTTTCTTATTTCATTATTTACAAGTCGTATGGTGCTTGAAAATACCAACATAATGACTCGGTTTTCGAAATGACAAACAGAAATACTTTTACGGTCGCAACAAACAAAACGAAGGATATTTTATTATTATTTTCACATCGTGGGTGGAAGTTCATAATATTGCTGTTTTCGTCCAATTAAAAAATAAAAACGGTAAAAACTTATTAACATTTAAATTTAGTCATTTTTCTTCTCTGCGTGATACGTTAGTTAAATGATACAATAATGAATAAGTAATTTAAAACAAAAATAATAAATTGATTTAATCAAGTCAATTTAACGTTCAGAACATTAATTTTAACTCAATAATTACCAAATAATATAGATATATCGAATAACCTTCTTGATAAATTCATCTGTATAATATGTTTTCTTTACAAGTGTTTCACACCATGGAAATGAAGGAAAAGGCTAATTAAATACTCCAAAAGTTCTACATGACTATCGTCTTTAAAATTACAATATGCTGAATTGCGTATAACCGTTATTAGTACTTTATCGAAAGAAAACCTCATATTGTGAAAACTAATAAACAATCTAAAAACGTCTATGTTATTTCAGACAAAAAGAACACTTAAAATTATTTTCATTTTCAATGAAAAGCATTTTGCTTAAGCTTTCCAAACAAATTCTTATAGTCACGGAGAATTTTACTTACCAAATCTATCTTGTTGAGATAATTATTTGTCTAAAAAATTACTGTCATCATCGTCAAAGTTAATCAATTTTCTAAACAAATTTCAATGATTATAAGAACGTTAAATTGTGAGCCTAAAGAACCGACAAATATAATATGACATAATCTTTGTAGTTTATTCATTACCTGTTTTTGTTTTAATTGTTCGTTTAGTTCAATAATTTTTCCCTGTAATATAGTTCAAAAAATTACGTAATTAAAATATTATTATACGCATTAATTAATGTTAACGGCCTTGTGCATGGATTAACTCCTTCATAACATTGTAAGTTGATTTTTTTTTAGATGGATCCGAAAAAATATTGTCAAAATTAACTGCAATTTTTAAAGTTGTCTGTCATATTATTATCGCTTTTATAGCATTGAAAAGTTTTAAAATTTAATAGTCTACGATTGTGAAGTGCTGTCGACTACGACTGCAATGACGCATGGTCGCGGGGGTAACGATAATATTATGTTTTCAAAGTAATAATATGTGACTGTTTATTATAGAAATTAACTACATCTATATATTTGCAAAAGTATTTTTTTTATTTTACATTTTGGATCGAACACGATAGTTCAATTAATTTAATTTACATAAACCGTCCGACGGTGTCTACGGAATACGACAAATACGTACTGAACGCAGGTATACGTATCGATAGTACATTTAAATATTTAAATATTTAACCTATGTTTTCCGAATACCAGAGGTTACAGCATGCAGCTTTATAGTTCATATATGACACGAAAAGATCGCATGCCGGGGAATGTATTTTCTGAATTATTGACATAATATCTAATAATATTTCGGTCGATTTATTCTTGTAAATTCTGTTTTAAATCCTTTTTACGAGTATTTTGTTATGTGCATTCTAATGTTTTTTTTTTTCTTAAGTAAACGTTCATTTGATGTAATCAATTCATTGATGTCGAAAAAACAATATAAACAGATACGATATTTATTAATAAAATTATTATAAAATTAAAATAATAAAAATAGTCGGAACGATCAAACACTGTGACGTTTTTCCGTTTGTGGACTTCTAGGTTTTCTTTCGACCCAAAACGTTTCCATTTTACCTTTTCCCTAAAAACAAAAACAATATTATGATTTCTCATAGCATCGAAAATATGCGTGTGCTCGTTATTAAACTTCAGCACATAATAATTCTTTTGTTGTTGTGTGTTTTACCTTAACGGTCACGAGTCCCCTTGACGTCAACTTATACATATTTTGTGGTAAAAGCCGCTTGGTCGTGATGGAGATATGAATTTTTCCTGGCTGAACAGATAAAATAAACGGAATACAAAATAAAGTTGAAATAACGCACCGATCCATTTCGACTCAGCGATGGACGTGAGCAGAAAATTGGTATAATGATTGTATTATCTGTAGATACATAAAATAATAGACCGATTTCGAATATCGAAATTCAGTTTGACGCTTACCTGACTGGTGGTTTGCATCCTTGACGCCGTATTAACCGTGTCACCAAACAAACAGTACCGTGGAACTTTCATGCCAACCACTCCGGCGACGACAGGACCCGAATGAATACCTAACATATTTGTACAGAATTACTGTGTAATTTATGTAAGGTAAAATATACAGAATGTTTGTACTCAACCCATTTACCGCCTAATTAAAAAAAATTTTAAACGACCATATGATAATTACTATAAATAGAATTTATGATTTCATTTTTAAAATATTAAATCTTTAAAACTATTAAACTATTAACAAACGCAACGATTAGTTTTTTTTCGGTTAAAAAAAAAACCACAAATAAAAAAAAAAAAAAAAAAAAATGTTAAACATTTTATTAATTGTGAATCGCTGTCAACAAAGTACCTACTAGTTTTCCAAAACTATGTTTAAAAGAAATTATTGGCAATGATCAACACGGAGAAACGTCTCGTATAATACGACCAATGAAACGTTACAACGCACTATTAAATCGATCGAAAAATAATGATTTATGAAAACCAAATATGTACTTCAAATCGTGATAAAAATATGTATATATTACGCCGGATTTATGAAATTGGCGGAAAAATTACCGATTTTGTGAAATCAAATTTTGATTGCTGATTTCATGAATTAACCAGACGTTTTCTTGTCGACCGCTCGAATTCGGTAACATATTATTACGACATAATTGCAAATAAAACGGTAACCAATAATCATACACGGTACCACACCGTTATCTTTAACGTGGCGTCAGTCGCGCCGCGGTATTTTCGACCGCGTTTAATTTTTTATCTATGTCACTGCATGTCACTGTATTAAGGATTCTGAGCACATGACTGGAGCGGAACAGTTTGGCTGCTAAAAAGTACTGTCCTCTAACGGCTGCAGGCGTTCAACCAAATTAATGTTTTTTTACAGGATCTTGTTCGATTAGGATCAGTATTAGGACCGAACAAGGATATCGACGTTGTACCTGCCGTACGAATCGCACACCAAAATAATTTACATGCAGGAAAAATGACATGATCTGTAATTCGGCGTGCCGCCCTGGCCGTAGTTGCCATTATATATAAATATAATAAAATATGTATAACTCGATAGATACACTAAATATTATAATTTTATGACTTTCGATTTTTTTTTTTTTTTATACTTTTTTGTATACATTATTTTTTATTACAATTAGATTTTATTATATTTCCAGTCTTATATATAATATCATGAATACAACACATTCGTTTATATTGAATTATATTTTATTATATTTCCAGTCTTTTATGTAATATCATGAATACAACACATTCGTTTATATTGAATTATATTTTATATATATATATATATATATTTTAAGAAGGGTCTTGCCGATTTCACGCAATTTACAGTATTAAGTACTTTTAAGTTGCCGATTTCACGTTTTCGGCCACAGCATTGCTGATAATCAGCAATTTAATAAATTTGGCGTAACATGTATACTGAATTTTATATGTTTAATTGTCTAATAAATGCTAATATGGGAGGTAGCAATAATATTACACTTCAAGTTGTGGAACAAACCGAAACCTCATAATATATAATAATTTAAAATAACAATTATATCTGATAGTGCCATTTTTCAACTCTTATTAATGTTTTACTATTCGATGCATTATTGAACTCTTTCGTGTTTTTATTTTAGTATACTTCACCCCAGTTATATAGTTTTGTATAGGTGGGACGGATAATTTCATGTTCAGGGAGTGGGACTACAGAAAACGACGCGAATTTCGTATTATAACAACAAAAATGCACGGAAATAATATTTATTCCGTAGTGATGCGGCGTATAGGAGTGTATGAGTATGCCTTATATTGCCGCAGTTCTACAGCTAATAGCGCTTTTATTTGAGCTTGGGGTGACCGGAGCAATATTAACAACGACGACGGCGATGATAACGATTATTATAAAACCAATAAATCTTAGCCCAACTATAACAGACGATAAAATATATAACACTATTATTAAGTTTTGATACCTATTTTGATCTGGATCTTAATATTGCACGGGAATTGCAAGTCTCTAATATTTTCCGCAAACTCTAAGCTCAAGTCGGTGACGTTGCGCGCGTGCTCTCTCGTATACTCGGGAGCTCCGCTAACGGCCATGTACACTTGGTTAACGGTTTCCACCTGTATTTGAGAAAATAAACGAACAAAATGTAATTAATATGCACCCCGGAAAACGTGACAGATACCATATCGAATTGAATTAAACGTTACACGGCGGCAGAGGCGACATAAGCGTCTCAGATTATCGTATTAATTTTACAAACCACGCGATTTGCACGGCTCGCACGACTTAATACGGGTTTATGTATTTAAAAAACATAATTAATATATGCAATATTATTCGTCAAATTTGTTTTATCGATTAACATTATTCATAGTATAAATATTATACAACCATATACACTACGTATAAAGTATTGAACGACATTAATATATTATGATATTATAGTAACGTATATGCGTTAAAAGATATACACGCAGGATTTTCTGTTAATAATTATCAATTTTTTTTTTTTTTTTTGTAAATTTAAAATTGTAACTGAGTGTAGGTACTATAATATAATACACATATTTTAACGATAGGGTATGTACTGTTATTATTATACTGGTGTAGTGACGCACACGCCTAAAAATTTGCTTTTTTATAGTATAAATATATATTAATTTCATTAAAATATTAAGTTTATTTCACGTTTTGTTCTTTTTTCGATTTAAATTTTATAAATATATTTTTACGTACACTGTACGGTCTACAAATAATGATAAACCAAAAAATTAAAATAACATAATTTATATTACAACACAATGACTATTATTACCTTATAAACGTTAAATCGATCGGTGAGTGAATCGAAGCAGCTGAAAACGGTATTCATACATTCAACGACATCCATAACTCCTTTTATTGTTGCTTGTGGTCTTAGCCCTTCGACTTCACAAAACATTACAGATATCAAGTTAAAAGCCTATTAAAAGAATAAAAACCACACGTAGACATCATTAAATAAATGTTTAAGAAGTATTTATAGTAATTAAGTACTTAAAAAAATATATAAGCCAGTGATTCGATTATTATTTAGAGCAAAATTAAATTTTAGTTAAGAAACCAAGAATGTAATCCCTAAAACACAAATACGTATCAATTAATTGAGTAATAAATATAAAAACATTTTATGGACAATATGATTAGTATACATTTGTAGTAATAGCTTAGTAAGATGGTCATAAACCTGAAAGTAATTTCACAGTTTAAATATCTACCGTGTTGGTTAGACTCAATTTTGGGTCACAATATGTTTCGAAAATGCAATTTATGCAATTCAATCATCGACACAATCACAAACATTATTAAAGAAATGTAAATATTTATCGCAATGATTATTTTTCGAAGTAAAAGTTCAACGATTTAATTTAGTTAATCTTTTATACTGAAGTAATCGTTACGAATCAAATTTCTTACTAAGTACAGTGCTATACTAAAAAATAAAATAAAATTTATCGGTTCATAATTCACAAAAGTTTTAGTACCAATTATTAATAATACGTATATTTCATCGCCCTGAGCACTCACAATTTCATCCACTATAGTGTTGACCTTCCAATAACGTCAAAACATAAAATAAATACGTTCGCGTTGTTTTAGTATAATTTCGAATTGCGATAATCCCGTATAGTGCTAAAACGGCCATGCTGGATTTTGACTGTGCGGATTTTAAAATTTAGAATAGTTTTATTATCTAAACAATTCACGGTATAACGTAATACATTATGTAAATAATAATGTATTTACAGTTGGTATAATCTTCTCATTTGGAAAAATAAATAATAATTAGGTACATATAGCATGATCCCGATAGGCTATTGGATTTTGGAATTAAATAAACGATAACTAATTGATGGAATGAGATAATAATACTCAATATTATAATTTATATTCACTCCACCCCCCCCACACACACCTCCTTTTGAACCATTTTTTTGAATGCATAGAGTTTTAAATTTTGATTGTATTTTAATAAGTTCGCTCGTTTTTTTTTTTAAATTTTATTTTATTGAGTATTTTATTATTATTTATTAGTATATATTAAACAAAAAAAACAAAAATTTAATCAATTAAAATAAATAATTAGAAACTTTGTGTTGTAGTTTATGAGAATTTGCTTTCTGTTGTTGTGAGCTATTACTATCAAACATTGTTAACATTGTGATTCTCTGCGTTTTGCAGTACTTATTCTTAAGTTATCAATCAAGATTCAAGGTATAGTAATGACGTGCAATCGATAGGTAAGTAGGTCGCCGGTATTAGTAAGGCTACTGTTGAATATTACAACAATGATGTTTAATAATTAGTACGTATATTTAAATTTGGGGACATAATACGTAAATTTGATATTTGCCTTGCACGTGTTCATCGTGCTCTGTTCATTTTGTAGCTGATCGGCGACGCTTCTGGGTAACATAGAATACAACAACGAATCACCCTTGCGTTTCCATTTGTCTAACTGTTCGTAGTTGTCTTCTAGATCTTGCGACCACTGTTCCGCTCTTTCAAACATCAATTCCAGCCTAAAAAGTCAATATATTTCACGTGATATAAAAAAAAAAAAAATTATAAAGATAATAAAAATTTTCCGGATTTCATCATGTGTGCATATTATTACATTATGCACATGAGATAAAACGTATAGTATTAAAGTTAACGATGACCAAACAAAAGATGAAAAAAAAAAATTAATTTTTATATACGAACAAAATGCGTCATGAGTACAATAATATTAACATATACAAAGAAACCGTGCAAAATCACAGGCACAACATATACAATCATAGTTCGAAAGACTCTGAATTGTCTTATTACTATATGGTTAAGTAATAACCACCGTTTAAGTATGTGAATAGTTATATTTTGGATTAACAAGGTATTTTTTAGTACATTTTTTGATATTCCAACTTCTGCAAAGTTAGGTATTATTTTTATCGCAACGATATCGGTTTCTACAATGCGCACAAAAAACCAACATTATTTTTTCATCATTTTTTTTTTAGTTCAGAACTAACCGAATATGATGACTTACAAAAACTATTAATTATTAAAATATTCATAGAATATTGTATTTTGTTATAAATGTGTTAACATTCTTTTACAAACTAATAATAATTTAATGTACTTAAAATCATAATCGCATATGTAACACAATATCAAATTAAATCTGACTTTGTACATGCGTAGATTTCACGGAGCACACTACAGTATTTCGAAATGCTTAAAAAGCTTACGGATGATGGATGTTGTCCAAGAGCATACTGCAAAATTCTAGAGTAGCTTATTATTATTAAAAAAAAAAAAAAAAATACACAAAACGATTCATCATAAATTTTGAATTTAAAAATGACATCGTCCTTTCTATGCAAAATATATGATAATACACTTGCCCCAAAATCTTATTTACCCGAGTTTTTTGTACCGATACGTGACGCACGTTCGACATAATATTTAAATATGTTGGTACTCCACGCGAATCCATCATAATAATCGAACACCTCTGTGTGGGTTTGTTATCTGAACACATTTCGTATAACTCGCGTACACGTAAAATATTACAGCCAACGTGTTAATATATTTCATGCGTGTAAATTTTATACGATTTAAAATATTTTCGATTTATCTTTCAGCACACTGTTACAAAAGGTATAACATTTCGTATGTAGGTACAATGAGTAAAACCGTAAATAATTCAAGCGTTAGACTTTCAAAATCACGAGTTAATAAATTCAAAAGTCTAACGGTATAAGAAATACTTTGTTGTTCTATGTAAATATTCAAAGTATTCATCACCGGTGTTCAATGTTCATATACTCTTCTAGTAATGGAATGATGGAATTTCACAAGCCCTAAACAACAAAATTTCGAATATTGCGAGACACTTTTCGTATATGAATATATTATAATATTAAAATATATTCACGTGTGTATTGTATTATATATGTTTAAACTCCACGCGAATCCATCGGGGTATAATCGTATGAATTTGGTCATGGTAAAATTGGTCGTCTAAATTGGTTGTTTTATAAATTGGTCTTTTGAAAAATTGGTCGTTTTCAAAATAATATGTTTATCATATAAAAATTTTATTCTGTCGTAATTTTTCTTAAATGAACATGTAAAAATATGTGTGAAAAGTATTATAAATTATTATGAGCTATCCCTGATATGAATTCATCAACTAATGTTCTATTGTTAGATGTTTTACTTATTGTATTTATCCTCTCAGCAGTGTCATTATATTTTTTCAGTTTTCTAGGAATTTCTGCTCCGGTAAAATATTGGACCATTTTCAGACGGTTTAGCCTGACAGTTTAAATTTGTACACGCTGTTATTCAACTTATTATCGCAATACGTATAATAATGATTATTGTCCATTTGTACCTTTATATAACGTTTTTAAACCAATATTCGTGTTTCGCGACCAAAACATATTTCGACCAATTTATCAAACGACCAATTTCAGTAGACCGATTTTACCACGACCAATTGACGTAAACTCGAATCCATCATAATAACCGAACGCCTCTGTGCGAGTTCACTATTTATACACGTATAAAATACACACACACACACACACACACACATAAAAACAGATATATATGTACATTATATTTATATTATACTCAAGTAATTCCTAATTTTATAAATTTGAATATTTTACGTAAATACTAAAAATTGATGGCATTGCTAAATTATGATTTCCACGAAACATTGTAGCAAAACAATAAGATAATATAATATATATTAAAAAGGAAATTATAAATAATTTGATTGTAATATAGGTATGCAAAATAATAAAAACAAATTATAAAATTTGACGAATAAATAATAATTCACCGAGAATATTCATTCAAATTCTTATTTTTGATATGTTTTAGTATGTTTTAGTAAATACATTGATTTGAATAACATTTAAAGAGTGTCATGTAGCTATAACATTCACACTTTTTTATGACATTTTTACTGTAAAAAGTAACATTTTAATGTATATAAATATTAATTCAAATGATTCATTTTTGAGCCATTTAACTTTTTTTATTCAGATTAGAGAAATGTATAATAATTTTGGAAAATAAGAGGGTTACAATGATTAGAAAATTATGGTAATTAAAATTAATCTATTAGCGTTATATAGTTTGTTAAAATCGTCTGAGTATAATAAATATTAGATTCAATAATACTACGGAATATAAATTATGCATACGTTAATCATACGGTGCGTAAATTATTCAAACTACAAAATTTCGGAGAAAAAATGTATTTTTATTTTATATTTTTAAATTTAAATTTAAACTAAAATGCATTATATTACCGCTTCTATTAACAGACATACATATTTATTTTACCATATTATACTTGATCGTGAAGTACATTAGTTTTATTTTAAATTATTTAAAACAATTAAACACATGTTCATTGTACTTGTTTTTTTAATCATTATTTGATTATCCAAATCCCCTTGGTCCCAATTAGTGCGAATAATAAAATTGTACACTAATTACATTTTTTTATAACTACTTAAAGGGGACTATATTATCATTTACGCAAACATTTTATTAATTAAAAACTTCTCATTTAAGTTTCAATTAAGAAGCATTTACAATTTTTCCAAAATATCAAAAAACTTCAATTTAGAGTACAATAGATTAATTGTCAATTGAAAAAAAAAATCAGGAGATAAATTTCAAATTTAAATTTGATAACATTTAATTTATCTTTGGGCTAGAATTAAAAAAAATATCAATTAAAAAATAAAAATAAAAGTTCTAAATTTTAAATATATATATAAAATATAGTGACAACAATTTTTAAAAATTATAGTATGTCTAGTAATGCTATGATGAATATTTAATGAAAAACTTTACAGTATCTGCGGTTTTTTATTTTTGAAATAAAATTAAACACAAAAATTTCAACTTTTCATACAAAAGTACAATTAATTTTTTACTTTTATTTTTGTAAGTACTAACAGGCCCAATTAAACCATAAACTACACTCATAGTTGAATATCAAACCATTTTTAATGCTCCTTAAGGTAATGTAAAAAAAAAAAAATTCTAAATTAATTACTTCACTTTAAATTAAAAATATTCTATATTATCTATAGAGAGCATTTTTTTAATCGTACAAACAATTACAACAATTAAAATTATTGTAAATATTGTTCTTAAGCATAATTAAAAAATATAAAAACCTGAGTTTAAATGAATATATAAAAAAATGGGGTATATATGCTTGTTAAATCACGCTTAGGTAGATAGTATTATTTTACCTGGAACAATGCTGCCAGCCGGCCAGTACCAGCTCTCTGCTCAATCCGTGCAAGTTCAGGTCATTCATAAATAGACTCATAGCCTGTAATTCATCTAAGTTGTTCACTCTGCAATCAATAATTAATATACAGAGTTTAGTCATTACCATATCTATGTTAAAAAAAAGAGATTAGACGTGTATTCTTAATATTATTTACAATAATACATTTCAGTACATAATAATATTATATATATAACAAACAAGATCAAATTTGTTGACTCGTATTACTCATATTATCTTACACTTACGTTAAAACTTATTAATTAAAGCATATACACACTCTATAAAACGTCAACACAATTTTTGTGACAATAAGATGGTTTTTCACAATAGTGATAATTTTTAACGTAAAATAATAATTAATTCGACGAACCGTTGATGATTATATTTATAAACGCTGTGTGATCTTTAAAAATATAGCAACTATACTCCAAACGTATTCGTTATAATATTTTAAAATGCATTTTATTATTTTTTAGAGAAACTAATCAAGATGAATATGTTATTAAATTTATTATTATACTAAACAATTTTAGTTACAACCTTTAAATTATAAATAATTCACAATATTTCGTTATGAACATAAAAATTACCGATATTTTTATCAAAAATCATATTATTCCTATTAATTGGGTAATTACATGAAAAAATATAATAAATATTAATTATATTTTACGATAAATATATATTTTTAATAACTTATGAGTGCACAAATCCCGGATGTATTTATTTAGTTTCTAAGAGCTTAATACTCGTATATTAAAAATATATATTATAAACAAATACAATCTGAAAGATTGTCTGAATTAAAAAATAAAGTAAATTAACTAACAAAAAATCACTAGGTAAATATATACTCAACAAACAAAATGTATAAATATCTCACTATTCAAAGAGTATTATTATTACATTTTTAAAACAAATATCATTAAATAATTTTTTTATGGATAAAAATTTAACTTCTAGTATGTTTTAAATTCTTGTAATTAATATTTATAAAAGTAATTTATTTAGTTAAAAATTATTTATAATTTAAATTATTATATCATTGTATTAAACATATTATGATAACAAAAACATTTTAAACCAATATGAAATTAATTATACAATTTCTCGTCTATAGCATAAAGACGTTATAAAATAATTAGACAATTCATTAGGTATTTGAATTTTATGCTTTTATACGATTGCACTTTTATGATTTAGCATTTTTTAACATAATATGCAATATACACTTTCTGTTTTTTTAAAAAACATCTCTAGAGAATTAACAAAAAACTGAAGTTCAGTTTGTAAAAATATATATTTTCAATTTACTCACACGGGACTACATAAGAACACGACCACGTCAATCTCCTTGAAGTGTCTCATCTGCCCTTTGAGAAGTATACTCCGTGATCCATAACTACCCCGTCTATCCAAGGTGGCTGGTAACGGACTCACTGATTTTTTTTCTCCTTTTGTTGAAATAAGTTCTTTTTCGGGCATCGTAGCATGTGTTCCACGTAGCACTTCAAGTTCAAAGGTCACGGATGCCAAATACATCAACTAAAAAATATTTAATAAATAAATTGTGTTAAAACTTGAAAAGATAATAGCATATCGTAACATATTTGAAACTACGTGCTTACATTTACATAGTTTGATTCATAATAATATATTATGGTAAAAAGTAAAACATAGATTATTACTGTAACTAAAATAATATTAACATTAGCTGTTAATTACGTATTGTTGTATAAGTACTTTTACAACAATTTACAAAACTAATCTAATTTTTGTGACATAAAAATATATTCTATATTATTAATTATTATACATGAAATATTATCTGCCAAAACACATCCCTTTACTGCGTATTGGTCATTTCGGAAAATGTTTTCTTCGATTTAAAAGTTTTTAGATCGTTCCATTTTCTTTATGGTTAAAACTCCGACAGACGAATCATTTGACTTATAATTTACTGTTCAAACAAAGTTCACCGTGAGTATTCGATTTCTTTAATGAAATTTCTACATAGTAAATAGTTGCTTATACGATTATTATTTTTCTTTAATTTCATGCTTTACTATATTTACATCATGTTTGCCCATTAACTTTAATACTTCCAATTACAATCAATACTTATCCATAAGCACAAAGTATTGTTATTTTCATGTAAATTATTTATCATCAATTGTGTGATCTCAAAATACTATAAATATAATATTTAAATATTAAATAATAATTTATTTGTTATATGTAGTAATATTAGCTTTATAACTTTTAGAGCACAGACCACCATTATAGACATACAACTTTTTTGAAAATGTAAATAATTATCTGTAGACATTGAAATATATGTTTTGAAAATGATTTCATAATTAGGTATGACACGTATACAAAATATAATAAATTATAGAATTAGATAGTTAATTTTAATTTTTAAACAAAAATTAATTTATTGTAAGATAATTATATTTACGAATTACAGTAACGTATTATAAATCTTAAAATTTAGAATAGTAATTCAACGTTAATTTATTCCTGTTCAATTTCATCTAAATAATAAATAAATAAATAGGATGTATGATTTGAGCCAGTTGCCCTCTATCTGAATCACACATTAAAACCAGATCAAATTAGTCTTGTATAATATAAAAGTGTGTAAATGATGTGAAACTACTATTTCTCAATAAAGTATCTCTTCCACTGGGCGATCTCTTCAATCAGTTATTCCTGTCTGTCATTGTATTAATTATCACTTGAGCTTATTGTTCAAATTGTAACAGGTCACTTAATTATGTAATAAAAAAAACGGAAGAGTAAACACGTTCGGTGGTATATAATATGTATTATATTCACCACAATAATATACCTACTGTAATATATTATTTCGAGATGAACAGACAAGTCGCTATTAATGAAAAGTAATTGTTCACGAAAACGTCGTGCGGCGGTCGTCTCAGGACATTGACAGAACATCTACAGTCAGTGTTGTATTAAATTTAGACTCGAATGTTGGTCGAACCCAGATACTATGTATGCATATGATTGCGCATAATAATTGTCCGGAATATTGTTGGGTTAATCGTCCACAAACGACAGCATTATAGTTGTGTACGATATTGCGCTGCTATACTAGAGCGCAATAATTACACTATATCGACGTCGTTATACGGAACACCATTTGGAAATTTCGATTATTTTGCAGACGTTTCGACAACGATTTACAGTAGCGTAGATACACTGAAACGAATATATTATTATCGCCATCTAAATAGTATTTCTCGTCGACTAGGAAAACCATTATTGTATCTACTCGAATGACAGAAATTCCAGACATAGAATTCCGGCATCCATAAGTAATACAATATAGTATGTATAGCTAAATAATATATATTATTTATAAATTAAGGAAATAGTGCTATACTAACGAATACCATCCACCAATAATACAAATCAATTTAATTAATAATTAGTATTTACAGTCTGACTATGATACATTGCTGATAAAATTACAATTATATATCTATACGATTTCGAATTATATTACCTTGACGGTTTTATGGATGGAGGGTTGACTTTTTTTTAACTTTATTGAACGACAAAATCATATAATATATTTTATTACCGTATAGATAATTAATAATTATATTTAGTAGGTACGAATTAATATGAAATTTCGTTAACCCGTCGAGGTTACTATAAGATATTAAGTAATAGTTTTGATTTCCTCACTTTCCAATTCCGTTCAAATACAGTCGGAAAATTGATAATATTTTAGTACGCATTATTACTAACAATTAATAATTATTAAAATATACATTTTTGTCGTAAAAACAATATAGTTTGTTATTGTTATTTCTGTACAAGTAAAGCTATCGAGACGACTAAATTTAAAAATAATAAATATATTAATATACATCATAAATCATAATAGATATATATTTTTTTTAGTTTTTGAATAAAAACATACACTATTTTTTTTCAATTCAGACGATGATTATGTTAATTTCCAAAATTGTATTGAAATAAACCACGGACAAACAATAATAACAAATTGATGTTTATTTTAAGTGTGCAGGTTTATTTTTTTAAATACTTTCTCTATAATAATTTTGTATTAAAATGATAACAGTTATACTTTTAAAATATTACCTGAATATTAAACGAAATCTTTTGTGAAACGGTAACAAAACAAATATCACAATTATTTTTATTCTAAAATGATGGATTGATGAATTTACTCAAAATAATAATATTACTATGATGTCTGTGATCTATGTATTTTTCTATTACATTATGATTTCCTGAAAAATCCCAGTGGGTGCAAATAAATAGTAAAAATAAATAAATTAAACGAAATATAACTTATAGATAATAAGTAAAATAATATCAAGTAATCATGTTAACTATATTTATATACTTTATAATAAATTATTATTAGGTATTTCATAATATTATTATAAGTATAACTTGAATTTTGAATTAAAATCTTTAAAAACTATCAAGAAATGCCTTTCCAACACAATAATGCTGTCCTTAATAAACAATCTAAATTTTATAAATGGGGGGCGCAAGTGTTAGGAAGATGATAGTTGAACTTTTATAATTTTTTAACACTTTTTTATCTTAATTTAACTAATATTAACATAGAAGTAAAGCATCAAAATTAAGCATGTGCAATAAATAAACAGTATTCTCGGAATAAATGCGATTATTGTGATATCTCTTACATAGTTATTTTTTATTTAAATAAAAAAACGGTAAATATATCACATCCAAAAAATGCTTTATATGGGTATAACGTTAACAAACATAAATAGTACGATTGAAATCATATACGGATGAAAAATACCTAAAAACTATTAAAGCTAATAATATGAAAACATCATTTCTAGGTATAGTACTCGAATATTGAATATCTAAATTTATATATTATAATCTCGCGCAATTTATTTTAAATATGCGCTGAAAATTAATAAAATTATGTGAAAACGATGAATAAAAAATGCTTTAAAAATTGAAGAAACATCAGAAAATGCAAAATAAAAATAGGTACCACCTTTAACCTTTCAAGTACTTGACTGTTACACAAAATAAATTATGGACTTAGAATTTAATGTCTTAAATCACTCCAAAAATAATTCACTTTTCAATGAAATCTTACTACTAAGTATAATATACTCATATATTGTCTTTCTATGCCATCAATTTTGACTAATTTAGCTCAGTTTGGTTACTGTACTTAAAAACAACTTCCACTAACTAATGTAGCTTATAAGTAACGGATATAAGTTCCCGAGTTCAAAATAGTAAACTACGATAATTTAAATGTGTGAGGAGTGTATCAAAAGATTTTAACAATTATTTTTTATTGTATAATGATGATAATATTATCTCTACTTTTCTTAAATGTTTCTGGGTCGAATTATGAATTTAATTGTCATTTATATCATCATAACATAACATAATGCTGTCACAAAATTTACTTCGCTTAGACCAGAGTGCACTCGTTTTTTTTTTTTTAATTTTATAATTAAAACGCATTCAACGGGTCCAAAAACGTCGAAAAGGTTTATAAATTTACAGCACACATTGACGCAATGATGTAAAAAACCACGACCAGTGGCGTCAGTACGACATACCTATTAAACACATGTCGAAACGAATAAAGAATTATCATTCCGATTAACTTGGCAACTAAATCAAATCTATCCCAACCACCCACTCAACCAACCTCGTTTACCACATAACCACCGCCACCCGAAATCTACACGAACGCCGTAATTTTTTGCGTTAAAACATAAAACGTGTAATAACATAATATATACGATCACATTTTTTTAATGAAAATTGTCCCTTGAAAACTACCTAAATGAGTTTCACAATTACTTCATAAATATTATTATGATCACCAGTGCGGACGTCACGCGTTGAATCTGAGACGTCAATTTTCATCACATCATCGCAGTGGTGGACTTGAATCGTTTTTGTCAGGCAGTCGTGTCTCTTCGTGCAATTTATATGTTAATGATGGACGATAAAAATTATTGTTTTTAATTCATTTCGTGTCAATTTTGTGAATCCGTTCGGTTGGAAATCCGTCGCCATTTCAACGAGTCACGTATAAGTACCTAACGTAACGAGACTGTTTATATAAATATATAATCGCGTATAAATTTATGAACTTTATATTTTAAAATTAATATTTTATTTTCACATTTAACGGTGTTACTTAATTAAAAATAAATATTATATAGCCAGATTTTTAGTCACCCAGTTTTTGTGCCATAAATCATAATATAAATTGAATTTATTTTTGTCAAAGCAAAAGTCAATATCAATAATACGATAAAACGAGTACTTAATTATCTCCTCTAGTACTAGTTTAAAACGATTCATGTTATACTGAATAAATCAAGTCAGTCAAAAAAAACCTGTCAAATTCAATGCATGTCAAAGAATTTTTATTCCGATTTAACATCAATCGAACTGCACAATATTGGCATACGAATATAATAATATGGTCATGTTGAATTATGTATAAGATGTGTGTGTTTACCAAGAAAACAGCAAAAGCGAAAAAGTGGAAAAATTTATTTCACAAAAAAAAAAAAAAAAATAGCGTAAATAATAAGTTATGTTTTTTTTATAAGTTATGTCATTGGGTTAAAAAGAACACAGTTAGAAATTGAATTTCTTAGATCTTGTTTTATTTTTAAAGTTCAAAAGAAATATTTTTTGTAAGAAATGCGTTCAAATAATTCACTTATGTGGATATTTTGTTTAGAAACTCGTGATTGTATTTTACTTTGAGTTATATTGAGGGGTAAGTTACTCGTAAAGTTGTGGAATCCGTTAGAAGTGCTAAATAACTATAAAGTTTATTAAATTTGTCTATTTTTATTTATTTTCTGATTTAGTGACTGTATATTTCAATATTTAATAATATTAAGTTAATCGAGTCATCAAAACTTACGTTTTATTGTCGACCGCAAAAGTATTATCTACATACTATGGTAAAAACGATTAAAGAACGTGCTGTTATGTAATATAATACACTATTAGGTATGTAGATTCAATTTTAGTCTTTCTGTTAACATTTTTTTCTAGTTACAAAAGTTGTAAATAAATTACACTTAACATTTTATAAAAAGATAATAATTAGTTCAATATTACTTACGTGTATACAAATTTTTTTTATATTTTAGATACAAATATACATAACCTTAATTATTATTAAAAAAATATTAATGTTTTATAATAATCGATTTTAATATTCAAAAAGACATTATGATCTCCTTTTTATATAAAATAGTATTCTGGCTAGCACCTTAAGTAAACTACGTATTTTAATTTCAATATATCAGTTTAAAAAAAAAAAAAGAAAGTATATGCGTAGAAAAATCAAAAGTTTTTGTTCGTAATTGGAAATACTAATACTGCCACAAAATTTCCTCCTCAAATATCTAGGTAAAAAATCTGAGAGGAGGCCACTCAGAGATGTCAAAGATTGATTCTGTATAAGTAATTAAGTAATCACAAAGTAAGGAAGTGATTCGAGTGTTTATATTAGAGTAGCTTAAGGATAAAATATGTGAATAATGTAGATTTGAATAGGTACAGTAGTGGAGAATAAGTTTCTCGCATCTGAATAATTTTAAGTTCGTCAAGTCACTATTTATTATATATTTGTACTTATGTAATATCTTGTATGAATCTAGTGTTTGTACGGGTGTACTCACGTTGGTCCACGTAAACGGTATGTCCCTAGGTCGCCTGAGCACCAAGTGTTGGACCAACTGGTGACCGCGAACGTCTTCGGCCGTGCGCGCACCCCACACGCTGAGCAGTTTCTCGCCGGCGTCCATGATGCGTATGTCCTGGTCGATGACGACGCCGAATGGGAAAAGCCGGAGCAGCAGCCCTATAGGTATAGACGGAAGCTGTAGACTTCGGTCGAAAGTATGCACGGCCGCGTGCTGGTCGATGAACGCGCTGTTGTCGAAGTCCAACCGGTACTTGACGAGCACGTTCTGCAAACCAGCCGCCGTTGCCGCCGCAGTCGCTGCCGCCGAAAGGTGTGAAGATACCGTGCTCGTGGATGTACTTTCATACTGTAGCACGCGAATTCTGAGGTTCGTGTCATAAACCTCCTCGGCGATCTGGTCCAGTTGCCCTGCAAAATAAGAGTTTCGGAGTTATTTTTATACCCGTTGCTCGTTACCTATACGAGTATACTACGAGTGCTGGATATTGTGAGTGCGATCAATTTACAAGGGTTTTAATTATTTTGACAAGTACAAGTATTCGATTACTTTTGTATGTTAATCAAAATCTAGACAAATCAAATATTTTTCCAAACTTAATTTTCAGTCATTTTTCAACAATCTATAGCCTGTATAAATGGTGAAACTTTCACTGACATACTTTTTATTTAGGCGATGTGATAACAATAGAAATAAAAAAAAATGTTCGGACTTATTAAAATATTTGTCGAAAGCAACATTACATAGTAATGAGTCGGGCTCGAGCAAAAACCAGACGTTGAAAAAATATTATCTTTATAAAATAATTTCAATGTACAAAGTTGATATAACATGTATACATAATATATTATTAATTTATATAGCTAAATCGGACTTCGTTAAGAATAGGATAAATATATAACCTGTACGCCAACGCCATTAATCAACAGATTTTATATGTTTTTATCATTGAATGATTTAAACACAACACAAAACAAAATTACAACACTATTCTAAGTTATAGAATTTTCCATATTTTTTTACTCGCGTATCTATCTTAATCTATAGGTAAAATATTACAATAAACTTTCAACAAACATAAAAATAATATTAATCGCTCAACAAATATTTATTTAACTATACATCATTGTTAGATACCTACATAATATGTCAAATTGCATATCGAATAAAACTGGTTATCCTTGTTATTTCATGTGTTTATAGTAATAAATTCAAAATAATAAAATTGTTAAATTAGCGTTAAACATAAAATATTAGTTATTGTTAAAAAAAAATTCAATAAGTCGTTAAATTAAAAAAAAAAAAAAAATGTAAATGCTTTTAGTTTTTCACTCTCTCTCTCTCTCTCTCTCTCTTATTCAAACTTAAAATATACCCCTGCGTATTGGTCTGTAATATGTTTTTTATTTATAATATACATACATATATATACATATATCGTTAACTGTTTACATGATTACAAGACGCGGTCGAGGTAGTGCGTTGATACGCACATAATATTATATACGTATTAATTTATAAATAAATATTATTATTGTTTAGTGATAAAGTCTCGACATATTTTTACAGGCCCTTCAAAAAAAGCGTTTCATATAATTTCCCAAAAGTTAGGCATACGGACTACATCAAATCACTATTATTTACGCATTACGCTACACCACAGTTACAATAATAAAAAGTATGGAAAATAATAATGGCAATAATAAAAATACATGATTGTATGTTTGACGAGTTTGATTGAATATTGCTGCAAAGGTTTAAAAAGTTTCTCCGTGAACATTACAAACACTACAAACACATACTATGTTGAAGTAAGTGCATTTCTGAGCGTGTATGGCGTTTATATTATAATAATGGATTACCCGGTGCACAAGTGCACGATAATGTAATGTATTATACTGACAACGGGTTGGTTGCGTTGCGTGCATTTGATTTTCCACGGACGACCTTTGAAAGTTTATGGATTATGACAGTACGGACAGGACGATAAAATTGGTTAGGGTAAAATTCGTTATTTAACGTTTTCAACGCTTGCAGTTGCGGCGTGTTTTTCCGGCGACAGCGAAAGTTTAATTGAACGATTGCCGGAGATGATGTGCACGCCAAATGCATTTGTTTTGGGACTCAATCCACGATACTGCAGCACCGTATAACAATAGTAATTATTTTGCCGAGACTTTTGGTATAACTAATATTACTCTCCCACATAGTATGAATATCACTGTATTATCGCCGTTTCAACTTCCGCTTATCTTCATCGCGCGTGCGGGTGTACAAATTGATTTAGCGGGCATATCGTTATAAAACTGCAGTGTACGGTGCGCCGCAGACCGTCAATCATCCTGTTGCTTTTACAATCCTCACCGTGGGGAACAGATGTTTTTCAGACAGTTCCACGTTATAATAGCTATCATCGGATAAACTTAAAACTTTATGTATTGACGTTAGTGCATTGGCGGGCGCTAAAGCTCTGTGGTGGCGTATGTGTGTTTATATATACATATATATATATAAATACAACAAAAGGAAAATGGAATATCCAGATTAATTTCAATAAAAAAATTACGGTGGTCGTCGAATCGGATTCGATGTGTGCACGCAGGAAAGCGGATATGAGACAAGATTATATACTATTATAACAAAAAGCCAAAGCTAGTATATTATACTTGCCGGGCTTTACGAATAATATCAACATATTATATTGATATATAAATGCTATACCGCAATGGCAGCCGTCATTGAAATACTACGAAATATTATAAACACATCACCGCGTAGGTACTTACTTGCAACTGGATATTTTTCTCTTGATAAATTGTATTCAAATATGTGAATGTACGTATTATTATTGTATGTCGTATTGTGTACTCGACGTCATATTATTATTAAACGTGTAACTAAATCGCAAAAAATAAATTAGTTTTATTTTCGTACAGCGTTGTGAAAATTTTCCAGAAACCCTACACGTTGGTACAATATTATACTTGTATAATATATATGTAAATATTAATTTGATGCAAAGTTAAATTTAAAAATGTATTATATATATACAAATATTCAATTAAACCATTTGAATTAATAACGAAAATTCAATTTTATTTTAATTTGAAATTAAAGACCCACATGTTCCTTCAACCGATAAAAATAAACTGCATATAATTATAATATAATGATTTTTTTCTTATATAAAAATATTTCGCTGTATACCTTTAAATTATATTTAATTTAAGTTATACAACGTTCCTACAGTAAAATATAATGACCATTAATGTGCTATAAATAATTGAAAGTGATGTTGAAATACATTTTGAGGGATTCCTATATTATAATATTTCATCATACTTCCCATATTCTGAACTGTAAATGTAACAATATTATTTTTCTCTTACACTTATATGGTTTCGGGAAACGAATGTAATTGGTTACCATTTTAATCGTTCAAAATCGTAGTGATTCAATAGGTAAAATTAAAATTAATAAATAAAATATTTTTCATTTTTCTGACATATGATTGCGTTAAATTAGTATGTGGTGTAGTAGAAGATAATGATTTAAAAATAAAATTGAAACTTTTATTTTTTTATTTTTGTACCTACTTTTAAAATTACATCACATAACGTCATATTGAATATAATAATAAACGATTAATCTCTTCGTAATTACTGTATACGTTGAAATACTCGGTACACTTTTTGGATGCTCCATAATAGTGTGATATGTTTTGAGTAAGCAATTCAACAAAATATATAATAATTATTATGAATACGCGGCGTTTCGTATAGGCTATTTAGGTACAACGCAGTTGTGAGCGAATTTTTCCAAAATTTTATAGCATTTTATTATTTATTACATTTCAATAACACTAATATTATAATCACATGAAACTAAACGGATAAGCTAAATGTGACCATAAACTAGATCTTCAAAAAAATTAAAAACTAAATGTCTATTCGATTTTTTTTTTAAGTGAATTTTGTTATTTCTTGCTAAAAATGAAATTAAGATAACAAAATAAAAACAACTTAATTTTTCATATTTAAAGGTTAGTTGGATACTTTTATATAAATATACATGTATATGTATATTTAATCTATGTTTTGACTTCTGATAAATTACGCTTTTGAAATAAAATCTAAAATTTTAAATGTTTAAGTTTTATTTAATTGCTATCCAAAACGAATAATTTTTATTAAAAACGTAATTATCATACATGGAGTAGATATTTTTTATTTTATTTTTCTTCATAAAAATGTAACTTAATCGTCGAGTAACACTGCCCGACAAAAAAAAAAAAAATAAATAAAACGCTAAAACCGTAGAGTGACGACGACGCGATTGAATAATATGATCATTGATCACAGCCTATAATTCAACGCGTAATATAGGTCAAATTATCTAACCTAACACACTCTTACCACTGCCCGACCACTACCTCCGGATCGTACGGGCCCTTGAAACACGACGGCGACAACTACGAGCTTCGTTCGCTATCTACGCAAATATACCTCCACCACGCACATACCTCCACAGCGATTCCGTCTACCCTTGGCTGATCGCTATTGTACGCATTCTCATCGTCGTCGCATACACACACACACACACACACACACACACACACACACACATTCATATACATACATATATATATATATGTGGTACTCACCCATGAAGTACTGTGTGAAGCCGCGCCTAGTGCTCCGGTAGACGAGCACGCACCCGTTGCGATCCACGTGCGACATGTACATTGATGGACTCTTCATCTTCGGATACGCGAACCGCATTTGCAGGTGCAGGTTGTCGACGTTCTTGAGGAACTCGCAGAAATATCTGCCCGTCGCCCGGATCGGCGCGTCGTAGCCCAGGTTGCTGAAAAACCGTACGAAGCACCGGCCGAAGTACCGCATAAATCCTTCGGCGGTCGGCTCGACATTCGCCCCGCGACCGTCCGTCGGATCGGTGAGCAGCTGCGCGGCGGCGGCCGCCAGTTCCGGCATCAACCCGTCCGGATATATCTGGTGTGTGTTGAACACGTACCACTTGCACCGGGCCAATCGGACCACTTCCCGCCAAGCGCTCTCGCCGTACTCGAGCTATGGCGTGAACAATAATATTACGTGTAATTGACGCGCATTCAGTAATAAGACTCATTTTGTGCTGGCATCAAACCGAGTCTTAAAAGCAACGTGCACCGTACGAGTATATCAATATTCAGGATCGTAAGCATTAAATCCAACCTCCCCATAACAAAATTGTATATTGAAATGTGTTAACATAAAGTATAGATACAATTTTTATTACACTGATATATTAATTTGTTGTATTATTTTTATACTCAGTATACGCCCTACAATCTGTATACATTTATGATGTCTTAATCACAGACCTGTCATAGGCCTATTGTAAAGCATAAATATGAAATTCTATTAAAACAAATAATATCAATAAAATCGAGTTGGTCGCAGTTGTCAGCTAGTAAGTTATTTGATTAATTTTTCGCAATACAAATACAAGTATTCAATTGAATCAAACATTTTAAAATCAAAAATGTGGCACACATGAATACTGAACAGTTTTTTTTTTTCTATACGCTGAAATAGGCATTAAGCGAAGATAATTAATATAGATTATAAACATATCAGAACTACGAACATCAAATGTCAACAGTAACTCAATAATATAAAAATAAGTACTTAAAAAAAAAAAAATGTCAATGAATCGTTTTTTTTTCTTTTAAGCTCGTAAATAATGCTTTACTTCATAAAAATATAATATATCTACAGTAAGATAATAATATATTTATGTAATAAATACAATAATTTCGAATAAGTACCTAGATGGAGAGTAAAAATATAGAACTAAACGTTAAAAAAAAAAAGTTTATAAAATACTGTTCCAATATTCCAAAATTATACTATTTAGGTGTTATAATATCACATACGTGCACCACATTAACTTATGTCGCACATATAAAATTAACTGATAAGGTTTTGAAATCACAATGAAAGACGATTTTATAACGAAATACTTAAGCACGCTTATAATGTAAAGATTTAAAAAATACACATTTGACATTCACTCAAGAGAGGCGTGCGGGCATACCATTATTTTCACAAAACTAAATCCTGGACGAGACACTTTTTTATAAGATTTATTGAAGAAGGGGATTACTTGATTACGTAATATTATATTTTATATCTCAAACGTACATAAAATATTTTTATGTAACTGATTTCTGTCGGTAACCAATCAGACATTTTATTTTATAGAATTATAATAAAATAGTTTTTATTATGTTATAAAATCAAGTGCCATAGCAATATACGTTTAATAAATTAAATCAGAGATGTTGTATTATTATATATTATATTTAAGCAATAAAACCAATTGATTTTAATTTGTTTGTATGTTATATTGATTTAACAACATTTGATGGTAAAAATATTTTTATAACTCGCAATAGGCACTAATTATATTATTATTTTTTTTTTTAACTATATTCCATACACTTATTTACTTTTATAAATGAGAGAGTTTTCTAAAAGCGTGCAAAAAAAAAAAAAAAACCATAATATTGTGTTTACCAAAAACGAGCGTATTTTAATTACATTTTTTAAAAAATGAAATATTTTTTTTTTTTTAATAATTTTTGAAATATTATTAAAAACCAAATCATCAACTTTTAATTTTTATTAGACAATAAATTATTTAAATTCATTCATGTGTTATTTTAACAATGTGCCAATTAGTATTTTATTTTTATTTTTTTTAATACAAAACTATTGGTATTGCATTAAAGTTGAGTACCTAACCTTCATATTTTTTTATTTTAAATTTTTTTCATGTTTATTCTATTGCTATTCAAAATATTAATTTATTTCTAAATATTTAATAGGTATTAGTGTAATAAAATTTTATAACAACTACAACTGAAAAATATTAAATTGAAAATTGAAACCAATACATCATAATTTTATAGATATTTAAATAAAAATAATAACAATATTTTTTCTGTTCAAACAATCTTTTTTATTGAAATTTGTAGCCAAATAATTAAATAATTTACTATAATTATTTTATCAAATAATAAATCTTGTAGCTTATTAAAACAATAATCTATAAAAGATAAATAAAATACTTTTTTAAATAACTTTTTTAAGATATTTTCAAAATACAAAATAAATACTTTTTACTAACTCAAACTTAACCGTTACTTTTTATAAAATTACTTTATTTTTTACCTAAAATAATAATATTTTAATAATTTATTCATAATGTTGTTTATATTGACGTTAATAAAAATAATTTAGATTAAATAATTATTAATTTTAATTATTTACTTATATTTATATCTATCTTTGTATAAATTAATAAATGTTATTATATAAATCCTTTGTCAATACTGTTCATTCGTAAAGTGTAACAAAGTTTAGGATCTTCTAATTTTATTACCATTATATTATAAGCTATATTATACAAATTAATATTCATTAATGGAAATTACTGAGGTATTAATGCGAGGTATTCAATTATGTTCGGAATACTCATCAATAGTATTCAAAACAAATATTTAATGAGTATTGCATATTAAAATAAACGTTATTATTGTTATTATAAATAAACAATTGAGTACTTACCTATTTATCTAGAAAATATTTTTTTCAAAGTATTTTACCAAATCTTAATAGTCAATGCTATTATTAATTTAATATATAAATAGTGATTGTCATTGATAAATTAAAGCTATAAAGACGATGCAGGTGGATGTGAGATGTTAAACGTCACGTATATTATACGCTTATTTCTTAAGTTTGTATTATGTAATAAATATTATGTAGGGCGAATAGGTAATTAAACGTTAATGTTTAATTAGAAGATTTGCAACGAAAAGGTGATTATGACTTAAGAACCAATATGTAACATTGTAACGTGTATTTCATACAGTGAATGCAACTTGTTAATTATAAAATATATATAAATGTATCTATTTATAACATATAATTAGTCTTTTATTCAAATTTAAAACAGCTTATGAATCGGTGGTCGATTAAAACAACGGAGACCGCAGATAGTATACTTAATGTAATCATACAATATATTAAAATATAATCCATATTAGAAAAGTTTAGCGTAGACTTAAAAAAAATAATAAAAAACTCTGTTATTTTAATTTACCTATCGAGTTATGTTATGTATGTACTAATATATTATATATATATATATATATATATATATCAAATCAACACCTATACGAAATAAACTCAAATTGCTACACATAATATAGGCAGATAGTTTTCGTAGTTAATTACTTATTGGGCTAGGGACTCTCTGAACAATCGAAAACATCAGCTCATCAAGTCGAGTATAATTTTCACGCTATTTGAATGGAAATAACAATCAAGTTGTAATTTTAGTCACGCGTGACGAGATCGGGCACGGAATACATAAATCCACCGAGATATGGCAATTTACTGCTTAAAATCAGTGTAGAATGTAGACAAAAGCATAAGAGAGGGTTACGTGAAAATCTTGTAATTTCAAAAATGTCAGGAAAATAACAATATACCAGTGCTAATCGCTATAATAAATTGAGATATATTTTAAGTTAAATTTGTATGTTATTGGTCTTACGATGAATTTTTCTAATTTATTAAAATGATATCCAAAAATTATGTCATCGAATATAAAGTCTAATATTTATTGTATTATGCAAATGTCGTTTTTTGGTGAATATATAATTCAATGTCTACATTTTTACATTTTATAGAATAAGTACTGAGTAAATAAAGAAAAACCTATTGCATTCGTTAAATCTAGGCCACCATGGTAAACAATGGTATAACGATTCACCACAATACTATTCTATAGTAATTTAATCATACAAATATAACACTGTCATAAGCGCCTGCAGTTTGATATGAAACACAGTTGAATGTGTAGAAGTAATAATATAATAAAAATATTAATAACCCATCAAACGTTTTGAGTGGCGGCTACCCTCAAAATAATATATGTTGATGAAGATATTTCTGAGAACTCACCTACTTACAATGGATAATATTGATATAAATGTATGTATTTAATTGAAAATATAAAAACTAGATAAAAATTAACCATATGTTAGGTATCACGAAATATACCAATATATTACCAATACCATTTAATTAGATAATCACGAATAATATTTATTTTTTTAAATTATGTCAAATTTTAATAATTTAAAAATAATTTTGTCTGACTCTATACTACAATAGAAAAAAATTTTAACTTTTATTTTGAAAGTAAAGACTCGGATCAAATTGAATCTATTATTAAATTTAACCTAACCTAGCGACTTACGTAAAAATGTTCCAGTATTTTCAAAAATAATTGAGGAAAATAATAATGATTTGGGAAAAACTGAAGTTTCTACACAAAACAGTTTTCAACAAAATTAATTTTTTTTTCTACTCAACTCAAAAATGTATATTATGCAATTATAAAGACTTAAATTTTCGCCAAAAATTAAAAATTACTAGACATGGAAAGGCTTTCAAAATATTTTTTATTAGTTATACTCGTATAATCATTAACTACGAAACGGCTCGTTATAATATTTTTTTTTAGATTAATTTACAGTTAATAAGTCAGTACACAATAAATAATTATCAATTACTCAAATTATATAAGTTTCTCAAACAACATAAGAAAGTTATTATCTAAACGGATTGTAAATAACTAAAATCTTACCAAAAGTAAAAATCGAGTAAAAAAAATTACTAATAAATAATATATAACTCATAAATACCTGAATGAAGTATTGTACGCTTTCTAATAACATCCCGTACATTTTGTGAAATTTCCACAAATAAACCGTGACACAGGAACTTCAATAACACACTGATGATTATTTTTACAGGTAAACATAATGGTTCCGTTGCGACGCACGATTTTTAAACGTGCGTCAAATAATTAATAATCATTTGACGCAATTGACAATGTCTAGCCCGTAAACATCATAATAATGAAGAAAAAATAATTCAATTCGACGAAGGACAATATATTTTATGATTATGTTCAAAACAAACTAAGTACCAGGTACACATAAAAAATATACTTTTATTTCTAACTTGTATAATATTCCACGCAAAAATGTTTAGTTTTGTTTATTTGATTTAGATTTCAAAATTATTGTGATATTTTGGAGCAGTAAAAATGATTCAATTTTAAATTCAATTTTAAATTCTGATAGATAGTTGGTATCATTTTGGGGAGTTCAAAAGAAAAAATTCCCAGAATTTTTCAAAATAACCAGGAAAAATAAAAAATAAAAACGACAACATTTATGAAAAACCACTTTTTGACCAAAATGATTTTGTTATTTTTGTTTTAATAAAAAAAATAAAAAAATAACTATATAAATATTGAATTTTTATCAAATAATATTTATATATTTATTTTCTCATTTCGATATTTTTGTTAGAATATTTTTTTTTAATTTAACTTTTATTTAACTACTTTTAGACATTTCAGATTATATTTCTAAGTACTTTATTTTTTTTTTTCAATAAATATTGATAAAATTCCTAATTTTGTGAACTGTTAAAAAAAACTCCAAAATTATTGGTTTTAGAAAACGTGAGGTATACAAGTATAACAATATAACTATGAATATCGTAGTATAAAGTATAAATACTTTATATCGGTAGTGTGCAGTTATGCTGATGGGAACTAAACATTTAGCATCATCTTTTAAATATTGAAGAATGAAAATCTCAAACGATATCAGAAACTTACGGCCGCTACAACACTTTTGAGTGATACGGTACGAACATTATTAATTCAATAAAATTATTGTTCTATCCTATTTATCCCCACCCAGATGTTCGACACCAAGTTCTGACGAGTTCGTGTGTTTTCAATATTATTATTGTCGATAATATAATAAAATAATAAAATTTTATATAATAAAGTCGGCAGCGCCGTTTGTGATCGTAACGTGTACAAACGTGCTATATCCGTGGTCAGAACGCTTAGGTACACTATACGAAGATAATATACACATTACACGTGTGTTATATTTATTACATTTTATTGTATTATATAGTGCAAGTATGTTATAATATAATACCGCAAAACAGAAATTGCCCTGTCATACGTGCGTTACGATAAAATTCGTTTTATACTCCGATTATCGTACACGAATTATATATATATGTATATAAGTCATCACAATAATACCGTAAAAAACTGTTAAGCATAAAAAGTATACGGATATAAAATTATATTTATATAATATTTACTCAAGATAGAGTATTTTGCAAGTGAACATTCAGAAATAAAGTATCAACAAATATTCATAATGTATGATACTGTGATGTTCTGCATATTTAATTTAATCGTCTTGGACGACATTCGTGTATGATCAATTATTTTTTCTGAATGCCTGTAGGGTAGAGTAAGAACTATAAGATTAAAACATGGAAATTCATTTTTTACTTTCATTCAAAGAAAAATAATGAAGATAAATAAAACGAGATGGGAACATAAATTCAACTAAACGTTAAGCTACATTATGAACGATCAGTTGACATTTAATTTTATAAAATCCCAATCCGTGTATATATGCAACAATAAAAAATACCATTTTTTTAACCGGGTGATGATAAATAAAAATTTTTTCTTACATATTTTTGAAATCAACAGTAGCGTAATAATTATTAACTGAAAATTATAATAATAATCCTATTTTTAACTAGGCAGCCGTTAATTAGTTCTCGTCTCCATATTTAGAATTTATATTTATACCTATATGTTTCTTTTACTCTATTCATAAAATCAATTAGTGATGAATAAATTATACAAATTTTTATTCGATTAAACCAACAAATGCGCGATTTCTTCTTAATGATGTATAATAATAATAACACTGCACATTACCACCATGGGTTCACGGATTTGAAACTTTGAATAAATTATACATAATCAATTACGGCGGTCACTAATATACATATATTAAATTTATTACGATACGATCGTTGATCGACCACTACCTACTTTAATACTCTTTGGTCCAGTTACTAGTCACTGTATTATAGTAGTGACTATCGATCCATCTTAAAATTCGGTTATCGGGTTATAGATTAAAAATAATATGTATGCTTTATATACCGATCGATCATTTGCAAAAACGAGGACCTGGAAAGTCCTGTGTATGCAAGCCATATTTATTGTGTTACTTTTTTCACGAAAAATAATTAAAATATATATGAGTAGGTAATTTTTGTTACGTTTTTTCAACAATATAACGCAGATTTAAATAAATTTAGATTAAAATAAAATTTTAAAATTTAGATTTAAATAAATAAATGCATGATACCGTTTTAAAAAATATATACACCTGTAAAACTTCAATTTTCTATTCTTCGTAAGCAGACTTCGTCAAACAATCTTTTTTTATACGCTGTCATAAATAATAATAACGATAATAATCCTGAGTCCTGACTATCGTTTCGAAAACACCACGACTTCAATGGTTCTAGTATATAAGTATATTACTATTAACTTATGTTATTTTTTCACCACAAGAGTAAAAATTATAAATTGTACAAATATGTTTTTAAAAATGTTTGATATCATTCCATTAAATATATATTTTATAACCTTATATTTTTATGGATTTTCATCAAAAATTTAATATATAGGTACAATATGTACATTATATTATGTAGGTTAGATTATAATGTTGTATATGCAATATATATAAAAATAAATAAGCTCAATATAATATAATAATCAATTGCATATAATATGATAGCATTGTAACAATTATATTATAAAATAATAAGTTTGTAATACTATTGTAATAAAAATTATTATGCTTTTACCTTGTTTTCTTTCTTCGAATAATGGTATGAGAAAAAGCTCCTTCTGGTATATATCGTTATGGTTTTAGAATATTATATTATGTGTGCAAAATACATTATACACTTTGAGTGAGTATTCACAAACTGTGATAATAATTAATTAACTATATTATATCATTTTATTTTTACAATGTTATTGAGTGCTTTCCTTTATATTAGAATAAATTATTTTTTTATGTTTTTAGTTCCCTTGTCGTAAATCAAATAAATATTAGTAAACACTAAACACTTAATATTAAATTAATTACAACCAAATATAATTTGTACACGGACAATAGTAGCATATTTATATTTATTTTCAAGTATAATATTTTGATATCATAAACTATAATTTTTACGTATTTTTAATTTTATTAATATCAACAATATGCAAATAAATTTTAAACCATATAAAAAATAAATTATTAAGTAAAAAATATCACAATATTTAATTTTTATAAATTATTATGACTGCTATGTTATTATAACTTATATCCTGTATCAAACATAAAAAATCCACACTAAGTTGTAACCTGAGTATCTGACTACATCCATGAATATAATATAATAAAATATATATATGTTTTAATAAATCATTTAATAGGTATTTAGTTTAAATTAATACCATAAATTATTATATTATTTTAATTACTTATTATCGTTTGCGAAGGATAAATTCCATATTTTCCTACAGAATACCATTAAAGTACCTAGTAAAAAAAAACTCAAGAATTTAAAAATATAATAAATTTAAAAACTCCGGAAATCTGATTTTGAATGAATATGCATTATTGAAAAAAAAAGGGAGTGAACATTCTTAATGAATCACTCTGTTTATTTTTATTCATAATTTAGTGTTTAAATATTTAATTATATAGTATGCTCTAACTATAAATATTATTAATTACAATATTTAATATTTTAATAAGTGTCAATTTTAATAATAACTTAGATAAAATATTTTCTCAATCCCTCATACAAACAAATAAGAAATAATTAACATATTGTTTCATTAATTTCTCAAATAAACTTAAATAAACTTGAATAATTAAATAATTTGTTACTTTGAATTAAAAGTACTGAATTGTAACTTGTAACCTGGCACCGATTTCCAAAGTATTTTATACATTTCAACTATAGATGCACTGTAGACTAGTTTAGTCTAACTTTTAGCTTGTAACCGGCTACAATAAATCATGTACATTGACCATCTTTAAATATAATATGATTTATGATTGATATTAAGAATTTATTATTCTATTATAAATTTATCTATTTGATTTTATGTTTAAGGTACTCATAGCTTACTTATAAAACTATTATTTCAGTTACATTTTACAAACGATGTAGCCATGTAGGTATACCTAATATCAATTATTTGACTAACTTACACGCACATATACACAAACATTATTAATATTCATAAACAAAAAAATAGAAGATGATTATAATAACCACGATTACAATAATCGGAAAAAAAATATTGACGGCTGTCGATGTGTTCCAAAATATATCAAGTATGACGCATATAATACAATTAAAAAATATTATCTCATCCCGATCAGTCGATCGGACTTTCGACGTAGGTAGGTATATTATTTCGTTATAGTATAGAAAATAACAATAGGTATAAAAACAACAGCAATATTAATATTAATTTAGATTATTTGTTCAGTTGTCATCGTAAGTCTATTATTTTTTTTCGAATTAATTGTTTAAAAATTTTAAAATGATAGAAATTTTTCTCGAATCATCTTTAGATATCGCAAAAATAAACAAATAAAAAGCTAAATCGACGAGATTAATCTTCAATACATTTATAAAACCATCTACACAACTATTTACTAATAGATTTTTCTGTGCGTACAGAAAAATGACTACTAATTTAATTCCGACTCGAGCGAACGTCGATATCATTATCAATAATAATATATACATTTAATTTAATTTGTCTCCCGTTAAAAATTCGTATTTATAATAAATAATTATTATTTATTTTTTTCCCGAAATGATTTCGCGCTCTTAACCGCGGGCAAGATATAATATTGTTACGCCAAAATATTATATTATTTTATACGGTATCGCCACCGATCGCGTTTTTTTTTTTTTTAAATTAAAGTTGCCGTCTGGTGGCGTACCGCCCGCGTACGATCGCCCACGAGCATTTGCTCGGAACAGCAACCCCTACGCGCATGTCTTTCAACTGCTCGACTAACGCCCTTACAGCCCCCCGACACGCCTATTTACGGGGTAGGACTTTGGCGATTGGCGTGTCCCGATGACGAATATATACATACAGGAATACGTAGGCGTACGTATATGCGTGTTTGCATATGTGCAAGTGTGCGTGTGTGCGTGCGTTTATTTACGAATGTGTACACACCATTACACACGTTTACGGGTTTACTTACGACAGTCAAAAGCCCTCCCAGGGGTGCCTTTCCGCACATTTCGGAACATTTTCATTGGTCGTGAGCCCCCACGGCGCTAGCGGCAAGTGGAGACGGTGTACCGCAGCCGTTAAAAACCGCACAGCTCGTTCTCCGGACTTTCAATTCGAATCCACTAGTCAGCCGCGGTAGACTTACTCTCTTCTGCTTTCTCCCTGCGATCGCGACTTTGACTTCACAACAGAACTTTCGAGTTCATTCGTTGACCGCGGCAGACCTGCTCTCTTCTGATTTATCTTTGCGATCGCGACTTTGCCTTTACAGCAGAACTTTCGAGTTCATTCGTTGACCGCGGCATACCTGCTCTCTTCTGATTTATCTTTGCGATCACGACTTTGCCTTTACAGCAGAACTTTCGAGTTCATTCGTTGGCCGTGACAGACCCGCTCTCTTTCACTCTCTCATTGCGATCGCAACTTTAAAATTACAATATAACAACTAATTTCCCCGAATTTCTAACACATCGCCGGTTTCGTCAACTGCCACAACTACCACAACTACCACAGCTACCACAACTGCCACAACTACCACGTCCAGGTCCACTCGAGCCATACTCCACCACACACAGCTGTGCCGAGCTTGGACGATCTATCCGAGAGCTCGTTAGCAAGTCACCTTCACGGTATGTTTTTGGAATTCATAAATATTAAAAAAAAAAAAATTAAGTAGTTATAATATGTAGGTATTACACTCACAAGAAATTTCGTTCAATTCATGTACACTTATTTTTACGGATAACTAAACAACAATATAAATTGCATTCCCACTTTTTTTTTTCTTCGCTCAGTTTGACTATTCGTTCTGTACATTTCTTGTATTAATTACAGTTCAATAATATTATCCAAAAACAAGAAATATCAATACCCCGTTAAAAAACAGACGAACTAGAAAAATATTAATTCGACGTGTACTCAACAAATATAATAATAATATTAAAAAATGCAGTTTTAAATTCTTATATACAATAACTTTTCTATTATAAACAGAATTTATGAGAATTATAGGTACATTTTATTTACAAAATATTTTATTAACTAAGTTGTTGTATTTTTGACAATTTAATTTTTAAGTCATTTTTAAATTAATGAATTGGACGAAACATCTTGTGAATCATTATAAAATAGTAATAAAAACTTAATTTTTTTTTTAAATAAATAAAATAACTATTATAAAAAAATATGCATTAACATAAATTCATAACTATATAACTAACTTTAATTAAATATTTTTTTACTTTAAAATAAATTAAATTTAAAAATGTGCATACTTCATACATTTTTCAAACTAACTTAAAATATATTAATTATAAGCTGAAAATAATTAATTTCATAAGAAAATTATATTATGAATATTTAAGTTAAAAAATAATACTGAAAAACGTACGTGGCAAGAATTGTAAAAATAAATAAATAGGGTATTTCAAAAATTAAAATCACTTAACTCATCATCATCTATTATTTTACAATTCTGTATGAGTTTTAGCTCTCGGTGAACTCATAATATGACGAATATTTGTCAAAAGTTGACAAATATAAGGAAAAACACACTTAAGTTAGGGGAAATTGATTGAATTCGTTGAAGTTGTATGTTTTCGTTATGTCATCATGAAGAAATTAAAAATTTAAAAACATTACACATGAACTCATGAACTAGTTAAAAAAATATTTTCAATTTAATTAGAATAGAAAAAATAGCAAATACGATTTTGGGAACAAGCATATTATCATAATATATTTTTCACTATTTCAATATATTTAATTTATTTATTTTAGTAAACAAAAAAAATAAACAACTATTAATCAAAAAATAATTTAGTAAACAATATTTACGTATATATGTTAAACTTAATCAACTTTATCAGTTTATCTTTACAACATCTTATATACACGTTTAATAAATTAAAAAGGTTGGTGGTTGTCAAAAAAAAAAAAAAGCGATACATTATTGTATATAACATACAACATTCAGTTAATTCGTCCAAAAACGATAAAATATTCGTTTTTTCTTTCTTTATAATTTATTTAAACTGTAAGGAGTTAGATGACATAACGCGAGTAGGTAATGGTATTGATTAATAACAATGCCACAGGATTACATTTAATAATTTATGAAACATTGGCGAACTTAAAAAAACCATTCATCAAGTAAAAAACTATTTTTAACCTAATTAATTAATATTGGGCTCGTAAATTACAAAACAAATACATTTCGCACACAACGCATTTAACTTAAATTAACTATTTGGGGCACGTGAAAACGACCCGAATATATTTTTTGCTTTATCTTCTAAACATGGTGAATTTAACTTAAATTAACTATTTAATTTTTCGGGGCACGTGAAAACGATCCGAATTACATTTTTTCACCTTCAAAACTTGATGAATTTAACTTAAATTAACTATATAATTTATCGGGGCGCGTGAAAACGGCCCGAACCTTTTTACATGTTATCGATTCGGTAAACCTAACTTAAATTATTGCTCCGATTTTATATTAAATGTACAATAAATTAGAAGTTGGTGAACGTAAAAATCATCAATTTATGTACCTAAGTTTAATTTTTTACCTTTTTCATTAATAATTGGCAAACGTGAAACTAATTATTAATTTACATATTTTCAAAAATCGATACACCTAACTTAAGTTTCTATTAACAATTAAAATACACCGAATGTTTCATAAACAGGGAAGGAACCATTTTCTTTAGACAGTTTTAGAAAGTGGTGGTCGTGAAAAACGACCCTACTATGGTGGAAAATAGGTATTTGTTTAACATATTATATAGGTACATATAACAAACATTTACCTCGTGTCTTAAATTGTATTGCAAAAAAACAGCAATACTACACGTTTGTGGATCATCAGGATCCGTCGGGGCGTATCAAGGATTGGGGGTTAATTATTTATTTAATGTAAAATGTTGCTTTTTATATTTATTGTCACCCGTTGTTGTTATTTACTCTCTGTGCCTTTTCCTCTTTTGTTTCTGGTAAAATATGTTGCTGAATTATTGTAAAGGTTTGTAAAATAGGTAGAATATTTGTATGCAACATAATACGTGTTTGAGTGTTTAGTGTACGTAATGTTGCGTCTTCTTTGGAAACGGGAAATTATGAAATAGGCTTCACAAAGTATAATAAAATGTATTTCCACGTTTCGCTGATAAAACACAAAAAAATAAACGATATGATATTAAAAGTTCCGTAGTACCCGTAGTAAAATTCGAACGTACGCACTAATAGAATCAATTATGTCGTCTAAAATCGAAGTGGCAACGAACTTAAAAAAAAAAAAAAAAAATAGGTACGTCAACACGAAAAATCCGCGTGCGAACGAATCCACTGGTCCATGATTACTAACTGATGTCTGGTAGTTACGCTTGTGCATGTGCAAAAATGATCCCACCCTTTCGTTTTCCCAGCTATACAGTGTTGCCGCCAACACCACTCTAAAATGGTCCCGTTTCCTACAAAAGATCATATATATATGTTACCGGCAATAGGGATAATTCAGGTATTTTGCAAAATTATTAGGTATTATGCATATCGCCGACCGGTTCAAGTCAATGTAAATAAAACGTAGAGTTTTCAATATTATTTTACATAATATAACCTAGGTATTTTATTAAATATATAGGCATTATGTAAAATGCCAATTTTTTTTTTTTTTTTGGGGGGGGGGGGCAAAGTAAAAATCAAATTATTTAATATTATTATATTGTATATATATTTATATATATTTATTATTATTAATATTATTATTATTATTATCACGACGACAGTGATTGTGATATTGCATATCTAAATTGTATTATATTCTTTATATGTGGCTTGGCGTGGCGCGTTGGCTGCTTCCAGTTGCGGAATGCCACTGGGAGTAAGTAACGGCCACAGCTACTAGCTCTCGGATGGGTGACCATTCGGGATCATAGTGGTTAAAAACCTTGCCACACATACACGTGTTTGCTATCAACCGTATCAATCGTAAAAAAATACAACCTACCGAACCAACCTTACTTAAAAAAACCCAATGGCCTTAGTAGCCGCGGGTCAACTAAATAAAAAAAAAAAAAAAAAATATTCTTTATATACACTTTAAATACGCCTAAAATATTTACCTTTTGTATGGTCACCTCTTCTTTAGGCAGTTTTCAACAATCATTAGTATATATTCTTTCCGGTGGTGTAGTCGTCGAGGCTGACCACTTAAATCGTAGGAGCCTCGTGACTAAACAAGGGGTGGTACCCAATATTGTTTATTTTTATCATATTTCCTAATTGACGTTTGGCATTATACATAATGCCTAGGCAAAGCTCGTATTATATATATTACCGAGTGATTTTCGGTATTTTAATAAAATACCGGATTATCCATATTGCCGGTAACATATATATATAATATTATATACACACAACAACTAAAGTTTACTCACACCTTTTTAATTCCATTCTGAACACCACCATGATATTTTACAGAGTGATTATCTAGTATTATATAGGATATTTTGATAAATCTACGATATTTTCTATTTTTTATTTTTTTTTATTCATAGCTAGGATAGGTTAGTACACAATACTATAATAGCTCGACAATTGCAAGTAACGTCACAGTACGTGAACTTAAATGTATAGATGATATAAATATATAAGTAATAATTAGTTAAGGTCATGAGAACATAAATATTTACAATTGCTTAGATTTATTATCATACTACGTATGTATTTTATGTGCAACCTCTGAGTGCAATGCGATGCAATTTAGTTACATAGGTAAGTATATACTTACATGTTAATCTGTTTAGATTTACATTTTAAAACATAATTTTTTGTATGTTATACGTGGGAAAACATATTTTAATTTAAATAAAACCATGAAAATCTGTTTTATATAAAAAAAAGACAAGTGAGTATCGCTCTGATAATCGAGTGGGTCACTAAAATAAGTGTGATGAGTGTGTGTTAAATTTAAATTCAATGTCGTTAGGTTAGGTTATATACGTATACGAAAAACGATTGTCAGCGAAAAAAATTTTTCAGATTATATTAATGATATAGCTAATAAAATAATTTATTTTACTTTTAGTATTATTGTAGCCAATAGATTAATTAATTTTTTTTTCACAAACAAGGCATTTTTAATATTATTAAAATTTAGTTAATAAAATAATATGTATAAATTATAAATACACACCGTTATAAAATACATTAACTGATTTAAGCATAAAAATTTATTAAGCATACTTTAATTCCTAGGTACTGTAAATATCGTAAAATAATATCAAAAGGTTCATAGTATAAACAGAAAGTTAATCTACATATTTTACATATTTTAAAAATGTTGTTGCCTGAAGAAAAGACAATATATATATCTACGTAAAAGTTTTAATACCCAAGAAAATACTATACAGTTTTATTTATAGTTTTTGAACTATAACAAAATAATAAAAATCATTATTCGTTTTTTTAAATATGTAATTATGTCTAAATATCTATAAAAACCTAACCTACTCGGTCTAATTAATCGTCGATCAGTGGAGTCGGAAAATTGTCCTTAATTGTGATTTTATTGAGCTCCCGGAACTCGCGTCATGTGTTATCTACATGAGCTTTTGATTTTGTTGGTTGTTATCTATGTTTTGGAGATATCTACGTTGTACGGAGACTGATATTACAGTCGGACGAATAGAGAACTTATAGCAAGTTACCATGGCTATGTGCTCAAAACTGTAAATTATCACCTTCACTTCATTGATCCGAAAACAGGGGCCAATACTCAATCTATAGAATCTACACGCAGACGTGTCTAAGTAAATAACGGCATGTACATATGTGGTACACGTAAATACATTTTTCACGTAGATAACATACAATGCGAATTTCGAGCTCCCTATAATCCATACATAACCTATAACCTCTTGTTTTTTATAAACAAAGTATCTAGTTTTGGCACCGTTGACACCGGAGAAATGTTTATAAAACGCGGGCTTAATTACTGAAAAATTATTAGAAACGGACTCACTTTTAAGAAAACTTATGGAGCTACCTGCATGTACCACGACTTTGAACGTGATGTTACATATTACTTTACATTCGTCAACAGAAACAAAAATTTGACACCGGACTTCGTACTGCATCGGGGTAGTCGTCGGGTCGATCGCTTCGTCCCATTATGTCGTATTCATCGATCCTGGCGGCTTCATCGTTGATGTCCCGATATTGCGTCCCGTACGTTCTGGGCAAGATCCCTTTTGATGAGACGTTGAGCCACATTCGTAATATGCTCTTTTCTCTTTTTGGATATTGAGATGAAACGTGTGTTTTCGAACCATAATTGAAACACGACCGGAATATTAGTCCTCCCTCGTTATCTGTCATATTTTTCATTGTAACTTTCTTTTTCAACGGTGTTGATGGTGACACATGATTTTGTCAAGACGTAGATTTTCGAGTACCGATTGTACCGACGTTTTTATTACCAGACAACGTTTACACATCAGGCGTGAAATATTTAACCGTTCGTAAATCGTAATCAACCATGTTGCTCAGTAGGTCGTCTTCGTTGTCATGATTGCGGCTTAATAAATAAATACTCAAGTCCTTTGAAAATAATCCTTCAAGTACTTGATTTTTGACCTTGTGGAAAGATATCCTTACTTTCTTACACAAATTTACTTTTCATGAAAATATTCGCGAACGTTTTCTCTCCCCGTAGTTGATCATGTCGACACATTTATTTTCACCGACCGCGGGTGATCACCATACCAACAAATGTTCGATGAAACTGTTTTTTGAAGTCGGCCCAATTTCTGATATCACGCGACATGAACCAATGTATGGGTTATTGTTAATTATTTTGAACAGACCATAATTTAAAATTATCGGGCCAACGATGCAAGTTCGAGACACCGTATACCGTTCACAACCAGTAAAGAACTTGAGCGCACTTCGTCAAACTCTCGAAAATTGATATCGAATTATTTAAATCTGGCGCGATTGTTATGTCATTTGAAGGTTCATTTGCTTGCTACACCTTTAATAAACCCATTGACGTTTAAAATATTAAGCGTTCGTATTTATGCTACTTACATCAACATTCGGTGATTCATTCGATGAGTTCACCTCGTTAATGCTCTGTTCTCTTTCTATCGTATTTATTTCGTCGCTAACATTGTTTACATTGTTTTAATAAAATTTGATCCATTGGTCGTTAACTCATTCCCTTTGTTCAGTCCATTCATATTTGCGTGAGAACGTGTTACCATTTCGTTCAGCTTATTGTAATCTTCATTCGTTAAGTGTATTCTGTACTCTTTTTAACATTCACTTTCTGAAAAAAAAATTCATAAAAAGATAGAAAATGTACACATTAACATACACACACTAGCGTGTTATTTTCACAAATTTAATCTGAATCCCACTACTAAAAACTATAGACGATTACTGCAAAAGATGTCTTAAAAAATGTTAAAAAAAGAATAAATTGCACACTTAAATATCATTTTGAGAAATAAAGTTAATTGTTTTTTATTTTGAACAATATTATAAAATGTCATCCTGTTCCATTAGCGAACGAACATAGATTAAAAATTAAATAATTCATATATAATAATAAAATAATTAAACACAAGATATGATCGGTCAGATCAATAAAAACAACCGTTAATATCTGCGAAATTATTATAATAAAAATAAAAATAAATCGAACATTTTTTATTATTGTCCTCTTTTAAGATACTTATAGACATTTAAAATTCATAATTTTGTTTTATATATACATTAACATATATAATGATAAAAAATGTATTGCTGGGTCAACATTTTTGAAAATGTAATAAAAGATCCCACATAGGTACGTTGTTCTTATATTTGTAAAAAAAAGTATTAAAGATACATAGGTATTATACATTGTATACATTGTTATTTTTTGTAAGCATTTGATGTCAAAATGTTTACGAAATTCTTCAAAATTGCAAAAAAATTATAATTAGTTTGTAGATAAAAGTTCACAAAATTTTTTTTGACAAACTAATTTCGTTGTATGGTAACCAAACCTACCCACCTCGATCTTGCGATTTAACACGATATGATTTTTTCCTATGGAAATACGCTAAGTTACGAGTTTACCGTTTACCAGAACAAACTACGTAATTTTTTGAATCTTAAAGAAGAAATTCGACGTGTTCTCTATGAACTTCACAGCCTTTATAAGGTAATATGTCGGTATCTTCAACCGGTGGGTTGCGACCAATTTTGGGTCACGTAAGCTTTAAAATTAGATCGCGACAAATCTTCTTTTTAAAAATAAAAATTTAATTTAAAAGATACAATAAATGTCAAAACAAAATAAACTTGAAACTGAAGATGATTTACGGATGCAGTCAGTCAAATCGAGCCAAGGTGGAATGTATTATGAGGAAACACTCAAGAACAAACATCACATTAAATTTTTATATCGTATTTTATTTTATTATAATTTTTCGTATGAATTCTATACAATTTCAATTAATAATTATTAAATATTCTATATCTACTAAAAAATAAATTTTATTTATTCAGTTATAATAATAGTACTACTACAAAGCATTAAATAAATAATAGCTTTTTTTTTCTTTTTTTACAAAGCTTACATGGGTCGCGAAAAATGCAGGCCTAAAAAATTGGTTCGCGAGTCCAAAAAGGTTGAAGACCACTATAATATGTGATCAGATTATGAAGTATTTTACGGACTGAGTAACCGTATGTAGGACTAGTAGGGCGGCCATATGCTACATATATATATATATATATATTAAAATACGATATTACTAAGAGTAAATAAATGACTAATAGCTATATCAAAAGAACATATCTTTAAATAAATTTATTGACAAAGCTGACAGACCGTTTCCGGTCAAAACCATTTTTCGTATACAATAATATATAACTTATCCTTAATATTGACCTACTCGACACCTAATGCACAACAGAGCGGTTTCATAGCTTATTTTTCACAGTTATTTTTTTTCAAGTACCTACTAGGTATTTTTTATTTTTTGATCTCTCTTCGTCGCCCCTAAGTACTAACTATATCCAATTAAGCAATTTTACTACTTAAAAATGTTATGCCAGACTGAAAAAATACATCATGAAATCAATTCATTAATCGCTCCGCTCAGAATCTAAAATAATTGTCTACATACAAAAATAAACCGCAAACCAAAAATATAAGTCATTGTCTTATAAACCCGTAATGGATACAAATATTTTATGCCTGACAAAATTTTAATTAATTGATATATAACTATATTAAACAAGAAATAATTATATAGAGTACAAATTATCAAACATGTATTTGACTGTTACGGTGAATGATGTAAACCTGGTAAATTACATAATTTACTTAAAAATTAGTAAATGTTGTAAATGTAGACATTCCGTAGTTATTGTCGTCAATTCCCAGTTTGGTCGGAGAACGATGTTCAATACATTTATGTCGGTGTGAATGATCAGTGATGACTAATAAGTGTGTAGGTACGCGAATAAGTTTCGTTAGTTAAAAATATCATGATAGAAATAGATGGATAAAAGAAAATCCCAACTATCAATAACGTCGATAACCCAAGTAACAATATGAGATAGTCTATCAGTTTATTAGTTAGTACCTATGCGCATGTTTTAGCGAGTTGTATATGCAACGAGCGCATGTTTTATAATTATTTGTAATAATTTTTGTTACTCGTGAACTAAATATAATAAAAGTTCAATTAAATTAAATTATTATCTATTTAATTAGGTATGAAGAATCAGAATAAATTTAGATTAGTAACCAACAAAATTATCAACAGTAAAAAGAGAGGTGACACTATATTTTAGGTTAAATAAAGATATACCTAAAATAAAAACAGAATCATCCAACAACAGTAAATCATTATTATAAAATATATAAATGGTACTTATAGTAAAGCAATCAATATATTATTTAAGATTTATCATCGTTTACCTGACGGTAAATGACGTCAATGGCCGGTAAAAGATGTACATTTGAGCTTAAAATGTGGTTTTTTACATCATATACTTACATAATTGAATCATTTTGGTAAATGGCATAATTTAAGGAATGATGTCATTCACCAATTATCGCCTTTTACCGTAATATATTTATATTGAGATGAAAACAAGGTTCTATTTGTATATATTATTATAAGTAGTATTCAATATCAGACGAAATTGTTTTATTAAAAATGTTACTATATCAGATAAGAAGGTAGATAAAAATCAATCCCCAAATTGACAGTTATCAAAAAATAACTTGAGTATAACCTAAACAAGAATTAGTGATAAGAACATCACTATTTTTTAACTATACTCATTATTATTCAATAAATCAAATTGCAACTTTCGAACCATAAGGTATAAAAAAAAAACTTAAAAAATAGGAAACATAACCATCTGGTATTCTAAATAAATTTCAAAATATTGTAAAGGATGTTGAAACAATATTTATAGAGTATACCACCTCTGACTTTATAATACATAAGATAATGCATGAGTATTATTAAAATAATTAAAACAATAAAATGTATGGTTCAAAAAAATAACCTTCAAGAATGTAATTTGGTTTATTAATTTTAACTTATAAAATAATTGTTAACTAAAGTATATTTTTCCAAATGTCTAAACTACGTATAACTGTATACATGTTATTGGATTTACCTAGTAGCAGTGACGGTTTTAGGGTTCAGTTTTGAGTGAGGCGACTAAATTTTTACATACATTTATGTATAAAAATATTTAACTCGCTGAAAAGATTAACCAGTAGCAGCTATAAATCGCTGCTGTTGCCTAGAATATACCACGTAGAGGTTCTTTTCGTACATTTTTTTTATACTGTACATTTGTATACAATATATACACGCGAATACGCACATATATGTATATATATATATACACACAATATTATAATATTATACATATTTGTGCGAATACGAGACTACAGAAGTACAGTCTATGAGTCGTCAAATACAAAATAAAAGTGATTACTGATCGATCAGTAAATTGTGATAGCATTGATAAACGAAAATATAAAATACAATTAATATAGGACAGCTGCAGTTTTGTAACCAAAGATTCCTATGGTTGTAATTATTTTATATAATATCGTTTATCTGATTTTGACGCAATGTCGCCGATACTGATTATAATTCAACAATTAAATTCGTCTATTTTCTTTTCGGCCGAAACACAGAGCCAATGTTTATATGCCGCCTCAATCATCGCCTATGAAGTGCATGTGCAATGCGTACGGCGCGTGTTGGTGCGGGTTACGTATAATTTAGTAATACTAAATATATCAGCACATGAGAGGCACCGGCGGCGGCAGCGGGTGGTACGGTCGGAAGATTACGAGACCAGCCGACCGCTGGACAACAAAATCGTGACACGTTTAGCCTGTCACAACCTATGTCCCGTTCTCGTACACGGCCGTACTCCCGCGTTAACTGATACTGAAAAATAATTTTTATATTAAAATACAATTTTTTTTTTTTTCCGACATTTTACTATGACAGAATTCTGACTGTTAATAATAAATTATACAAATGAAAGAAACGAAAAAGTAATTTAATAATAACTAATCATTTTAACGCAACGTGTTATTCTTTATCCAAAATTTTTGGGTGAGGTACCGCCTCACTTGCCTCACCCCCAAAACCGTCATTGCGACCAGTAGAGTTATAAGAAATACAATATTTATGGTAAATCGTCACATACATTTTTATCACATACCTAAGTAACTGGCTAACAAAAATAATCGGTCAATAATCACTTGAAACAGAAATTTAGCAAGGGCAACATTTAATAATTCCATTATTAAACCAAGCCGTTGTACAAATTTCAATTTTAGAATATATAATTTGCCATTAATTTGAATAAAGTAAAATCACTATTCAACAGATTCACTACAAAATCTATTATAAATAATAACAATATATATTAACGAATCTTAAACTTTTATAAAGTTGTGAACCATACATTACCAACTTTCTTTCAGATATATATTTTTTTACAAAATATTTCACGTTATGTATAAAACATGAACAACCATTAGACTCCCCACAAACCCCCGACATGAGTGCAGCGAACTTATAGCATGCTAAAGACCGCAGTTTAAGAACCACTGCAATAGACATATAGTTATTTCCATAAAAGCATCTAATTTTATTTCCAAATTCAATACAAACTTTCTAACAAAATATAATTAAAACAAATCTCATTATTTATTATGCTAATTAAGATTGATTAGATCAATGTTTATTTTAAATGCTGAATTTCTATTTACTATACGAGTTTACTTTAACAATAGGATTGAAAATATTCAGATTAACATTTTTCTCCATCCAAAATTATATTTAAAAACTTGGTAACTCGCTCTATGGTATAGAAAGTGTGTCGAGTATACCTCGTCATTGAATAGGCCACGGTAATTGAATCCAATATTATCATTGATTTATATCATAAAACCGATTTTGAACGAAGACAAATTTTTAGCTTATATCGCCAATTATTAATTTATTACGTTACTGTTAATAATACGTTTGGTTAAATCAATTTTTTTCCAAAAATACAGGATCCGGTGGAGAGGTATAATGTTTTTGAAAACACTGTTAAACGTGTATGGCAAGTTGCTTCATTTTGTTATAATCAAACATATGTTGATGTTCATGCGTCATGTTCTTACTTTTAGCAGAAAACAATCACACAGCATGGTAACGAAACTGTTTGCGCTATCGAGCTTTTTCTAACAGTCGACTCAACAACTCACACCACACAATAGCTCAAAACTAGGTTTAAAAATTACAAGAGTTGATAAGCATGGTAAACGATTTATGGTCACATCCTCGTCTCACATTTCTCCGTCCAACTAATTTTCGCGTTGGACATTTCCCCGTCGTATTGAGATAATGTGAAATATTTTTTATTTTTGCATCTCTAAATTATGCACTATTCCAATTAAATATTCTTTTATATCTCTATCATTGTAAGTAATTACAATATTTTTTATCCGTGTATAGCTACTTCTCAATATTTGTTTTCTTTTAGCTGATGGTCTTGACTAACTATTAACTGGTTAATTTTTATTTCGGTTAATCATTGTTTTTTCTTAAGGACATCGATTAATCGACATAGGTATAGTTGAGTGAGATCCGGCTAACAACGACGAAAAGCTTTATGCCAATATTCGACTGAGTTGTTTGTTTTCCATAAATCTAGACTAAATATAGATGGCTGACGAATTCTTCGTCTTGTTGGTCTACCAATCCACGTGTCTTCAAAATAATCAGTTTGTGAACGTGAAAGGTTTTCATGTTCTACAAAAAAACTTTGTGACATTAGTTCGTTAAATGTGTCTTCGACATCAGGTACAAGAATAAAAACTAATGCCATTAATTGCTTTATGTTTAAAGCAAAATCTGCGTTCAAAATATATTTTTCACGAATATCAGAAAAAGTTTGTATTTTTCGCCATATACACTGCCCAAAGTGAAAAAAAAACAACCTCTGATTTTAGTGTTAGTAAAAACATCAGTAAATTTACCAAATAATGCTTGTTTAAAATCTGTCATAATAGTTGCTGGTTGTAGGTTTTATTTAAATTTAAAAGTTCTCTTGCTACTCGATCTTAACTTTCTTTTGTTTTATTTGGAAGAAATGCATACACCAATGGCAAAACTATGTTGAATTGTATAACATATATTGTAAGAAGCTGTATAAACAGATGCGGAGATGATTTAAATGTACCATCAATAAACCAGTGACATTGTTCGAATGATAATATTTTTAAATTTTCATCCGTTGAAATAATAAAACCCGATTATTATTATTTATTACCAAAACCACTGTCATAAAGTATGAATGGATCATTATTTAGTGTACGAGTATATGGCTCAATAAGAACCAATTCTGCTAATGTTAATAAGGATTTTATGGAGACGCATTTTCTCGACGTCTGATTCTTTAAACATTTTTTTGTCATAGTTGGCACTGAAGATAAAGTAGCACATATTGCTTGAGATTAAGATGGGATTCGAGTAATTATTTGATGAGGTATGACTTCAATTTGACTAGTTTCCGTTTCTTTTACTTTTTGTAAAAGTTTCTTAGCACCAATTTCTGCTGCATTTTGTAGGTAATTGTATTCATCTTTGTGGCTTATAACTGTGTCATCTTTAGTGTGTGCTTGTCCAAGACACTTGTTGATATTATACTTTATATACTTCCAATACGTCTTACCATTTTATTTTATAATCTTTTTCAAACAAATATACTACAAATATTAATAAATCTTTTTCTTTAGAACTTTTAACGTACTCTAAAACCATGATAACTATTGTAAAAATTTATTTAACAACAAATAAAGCATCAAAAAATAAATTTAAAAAAAACAAAATTATAAATTAATTATAATAATATGCAATACATTGGTACACAAATTATAGGTGATCAGATGGCAAATATTATATTATAGGAACGAAGCGCGATGATTGTCGAAAGACTGATTATTGTGTGTACTATATTATATTGGTACCTAAGCTGCCAATCTGTCATTTATATCGTCTTAGTTGCTTTTATCTTAATTATGACCAATAAAACTAACATACTGCGGCAACGGGTCGTCCACCACTAACATACAGAAATTTAAATGTAACATCACAGTATTGTCACTTTACTTGTATCTATATACGATACAGTCTGACAATATTACTTATTGTATACAATCTACAAGGTGAAAATTAAATTAAAGTGAATTGAACGGAGATACGTCTGACGAAGAAACAGTGACAGGGATGTGACCTGCTAATTGGCTGCTACCATGGTGTAAACATGTAATAAACTTAACAGTGGTTTAATATCACAGAAATCGATATTTACTATACACAAATATGTGGTGACTGACAAGACGTATCTTATGCAGTACATAATATATTATATGCAAATAATAATATAATAATACAATAATAAAAAGAACTCATCAATATCCGATAGATTGATAATGTCAGCGGCGGCAATTCGTACGCGGCTAATCTGCTGCTAACCGGCCGTTGACGATAATAAATAAAGCCGGCAATCCGAACAGATGAGCAAAGACGGACCAATGACTTGTGTGCTCCTTAGATAATATATACAATATACATATAATATGTATCAGCGGCGGCGGCGTGATGCTTGCTGTAAATATGTAATGATGGTTATTAGAGCTCGGCACTTGATGCACATATTGATCAAGTTAATAATAAAAAACTAAGATATTGTTATTAGAGTTAAAAGGTTGTACGTGTAGAACTTTTTCATTCTGAGAATAAAAATCATTTATCAAGTTATAGAACATTTCAAAAAACATTTCTAGAACCTTTAAAAAAAAAATATATTATTGATTAAGTTAAAACTTTTTGATATTCATTAAAATAATTTGTTTTATTCAGTGATAACAACTTACAAGTGTAAATTATGTTAATTTCTTACATCACGTAATATTACAAAAAATTTTATTATGTAATGTATTATATTTTAGTTTTGAAGTTAATTAGTAATTATCTATTAGGTATGATATGACTTAATATATCGAGCTGTAACACGATTGAGCAAAATTGTCGGCGTATCAAAGGAAATTAAAATACAAAAGAAAACCTACACGATTGAGCATAACCAACTATGCAACAATGCTATTTTTAATTTTCAACTGTATTATACAAAATTATTTATTCAAATAATTATAATAATTCAAAATATAACATGTCATGATTTCATAGTCAATATGTTATATACCTAATAACATTATAATAGTATTTAGATTGTTTGATAATAATAATAATAGTTATGACATTAAAATATTTATAAGTCCATAACAGTCTCAATAGTAGTCACATTATATAATATATAAATCTATTTGATAATAATAATACATTAAATTATATTATTATACCTTGGTATCTATTTCCAAGTAAGCTTCAATATTTTAATAAATATTCCGTATTCTTACGATCTATATTGGTCAAAAGCTTGAATATTAAATTCCATTTTTTAATTTCTTTAACGGATTGTAATTTTATGGACTTATTTTGAATTGATTTGATCTTAGTCAACGTTTCTGTTTGTGTTTCGATCAATATACTAACGACTGCATGGACACGAGGATGAGGCGAATGAAACTGTGCATTGTACGTGCGATGAAAGCTTTCGGCTGCATTGGTCGTTCTAAAAAATTAAATAAAACAACAGAAATTAGAAAAAAAAAATTTATAATAATTTTTAAAAAATATTGCAAAAACCTTGAGTTTGTCGAAGGAATTTCAGCCCAAATATTTGGCGGAAATTGGCAATGATTTTCAACATACGTAGTTGTGTAGAATGTAATCAGAAAATATAAAACCATCATTATTTGGACAAATTGATATTAACTCATGAAATACATCAACTACTTCTTCTGAAGAAATAAATGCAAAATCAAAAAAAATTTTCAACCATTTCCCTAGTTTATCACTGGTGTCCATGTATGCTATTCTGAGAGAAGGTTCACCAACAATCTACATACAAATAATTATATTTAAAAAGTACTATATTATCATATACAATACAGATGATTTATAAATACTATAATAATTATTTCTTACTTTTCTCCACCATGATTGTCCTAAATAAAATCTACATCTAATTATTTTAATATTTCTAAACACGTCTGTAATTTCCTGATGAGCTCCAATTTCAAAATCAACATGAAATGTGTTAATTTGCAAACGTTTTCCGCATAATTTTAAACACAAATTATTTAAAAATCGCCACATTTTAACAAAAGTAGACCTAGTTTTATTTTATAATAATATCAATAATTAACAATATTATGTCAATAACTTATATTTTATCGTGTATAAGACCTATCAACAGCAATACGTAACTGAACGGCTAACAT
>NW_020270975.1:0-20465 GCF_002803265.2 Melanaphis sacchari | reverse complement strand
TTAATTTTTCGATATCAGCTAGCTTGAAAACTTGTTGTTAACTCGTAATACGGCGTGTAAGCATTTATAACTAAGGCTTGAGGAGTGCTTATTTTTTCTGTACTTCCCAATAGAAAATGTCTGCTTACATACATAGTATGTACTTGCAAACGTCACTATAAGTTTTTGTGCCAATTGTCTGATTCCCGGAAATGTGAACATACATGAAGACAACTATAAAATTGAAGCAAGTGAATTGCGTCTCAAAAAAAAATTGTTTAAAACTTTGTTATTTTGAAGTTCAATGACCTCCACTTGTAAATTAACTATATAGTATAAACATTAAGTATTAACGATTAGACTAGTTTTTATTTATAAAGCCAAAAGAATTAATTAATACTGAAAATTATATGAAAAATATTATTGAACAAAAATTAACGCGTGGGTAATGAAAAATTGCTTCACCGGCTGCGGGTTACCAACCGCTGATTTACGTAAATATTACAAAAATCAAACTTCTAGAGTAAAGTTAAATTTGAACCTAAAAATTACGAGAAATAATCAAAAGACTCATATAGAACATTTACCTATTAACAACAAACAGTTTCCGACAAAACTCTAGGGGCTGTACTCGTTTTAGGATTTCCAGAGCACCTACTTATAAAAAAGATTAAAAACTTTTTTACGAATAACGAGTAAAGCAATAACGATGGGAAAAAGAGTACAAATAATCACTAACAATGTCAAAACCAACGTGACTGATTTGGATTAATAATTGTTAATGGTAGTGTGTCAACATAAAATGGCTCATTTGGAGTTCTAAAATTTTGAATTTGGAGTGCGTTATGACCTCACAAAAAAACCCTTATAACTCCTGAAGGATTGTAGCACAAACGATGAAACTCGGGCACAATCTAGCACAAACGTAGCACAAACGAACGGCATAATTTAAATTTGAAAATTCTGAGGTGGGGATGCATTCGTTTCGCCAGCACCCCCACAAAAAATCCCTTATAAATCCTGAAGGGTTGTAGCACAAACGATGAAACTCGAGCACAATCCAGCACAAACGTAGCACAAACGAATTCCCTTAGTTTGAATCCGAAATTCGGAGGTGGGGGTGCCAGGGAAATGCATCTTTTTAGTTGGGTACCCGTAGGTTTCTGCCATGCCCTATTGGGGGATGGCGACTTTACTACCTAGACAGTTTTCTGCCCAGAGAGCGATGCCGCCCGTAGCCGGGATTCGAACCAGCGACAGTGTGTACAATCGACGCCTTAGTCCGCTCGGCTACTCCGTCCCCCATGGCACAATAATAATTTGTATCATTAAATATTGTATCAGTGGTATAACCGTATTATAACAGTACCTTTTCATTCTAAGATATTTTACCGAAGGCCGTTTAAAACTATTTTACTTTTAATTATTGTTTAGAATGAAAAAGTTCTAACTGTTATTTCTCGGTTTGCTCTTATCATTCATATTTGCAAAAGTTAGAACCTTTTCATTCTGAATATCTCATTAAATCGATACGATTTCAAGATTGATTTATACAAGAATAAAATATAAAACAATATGTGCAAAACAACTATTTAAAAAAAAAATTGATTTAGAACCTTTTAATTCTAAGACGACGAATTGCATTATATCGGCATTATTGCAGACGAAATCATGAGATAAAACTAATTTAGAATGAACAATGTGTATTGTATCTACTATCTATACATTTGTTTTCTAAATAATATTTTTATAACGCGTCAAAAAGGAAAATATTATAATAATATTTTTCATTTTTTTTATAAATAAAATTTAAAAAATATAAATATATAAGATATGCAACAAAAACGAATAAATCTTTGTAATATGTATGTGAAGAAAAAAAACCTAAAATATGCAAAAATATGCAATAAAAATTTTTGAATTTGAAATCCTACTATCAAAAACAAATATGCGTATCGAATCTGATTTCTTCTATCTATTTCCCGAACAAATACGCAAATGCACCAAGTCCCGAGCCCTGATAATTATAAATATGGGATGTAATAACACCCCAACACGAACTACAACACGACGTCGAAACTTCACACTAGTTAAAAATAGATATAACACGCGTATGGACAATACGCATCGCACGGACCACAATGTTTTGTGACAGGTCGCATTAAATCCAAAAGGTCATAAGAAAACGGACACGACACGCCCGACGCCCGGCGCTCACACGCGCTAACGGTGACGAACTGATGACCAGATAGTTAACGAGTGAGCACGGTGTCGACAAAGGCCATGATGATCATAGACCTTATAAGGTCTATGGTGATGATGAAGGAAGGGCCATCGAAGACTTTATGAAAGTTCAATATATTGAGCTATTATTCGGACTGCGAAAAGGCGGTGGTTTGAACAGTAGCGATTTGTGTTAGTAGTCGTCCGTTTTCACGAGAATAAAAATAAGGTCCAATAACGCAGGTTCGAGATACGCCGCAACGAACAGTTACTTTATCGCTGTGCAGAGAATTCTGGTGCAGTTTTTGCGGGTTTTCGGTCGCCCAGTACCAACAGTTCCCTTTGTTTACCATCCTTGATAAATTAAAGCGAACATTAAGATGATTTCGAAATAATCGCTGTGTGAGCACCACAGAACCACCTGTTTCAGTGAAAGTGTTGTAAATAAATACACGATATGCTACAGACTACGGCTCCGTTGTGACGACTGAAATAGCATCTGTCGATGAGTAGATATTAACCGTTAAGAGAACAGTGTGACTAATAACTACCCAAGCGCGCGTAACAGTCGTTTAAAAAACATACTTCTCTACTGGACCCTTATTATTAATGTTTCTGTAGAAAATGAATTTATTATATTATGATAATATGTTTTTATTACTTTTAAATCAATACAGATTTACCATAAACGGTGGGAATAGGTTCGTAGTATAAATAACCAATAGCTTAAAATTGATTTACATATTTTTTTTAATGTCGTTGTGCAGTATTAATACGACATAAAAATATACGTAAGAGTTTCATTAGTTCCACATAAAATATTTTTAGCGATTCAACTAAAGTAGTTTTTTTTTTTTTTTTGTTTATTTGTTTGTTTAAATGCTAGTTAGCCCACATTCTACTAAGATCCAACTAGATGCAATTGTATACCAAAAACCACATTCAATGTTTAAAATCTAAGCATTTTTATTTTATACTGTTCTAAAAAGCGATGATAACAAATAAGTTTATATTTTTATAAATTTGAATACTTTAAAAATCGATATATACATATATGATAGAAAAAAATATAGTGTACAATATAGTATAACGTAATTTAAATTACTTTTACTAAGTAATAAGAGAACAATACGATTTACGAATACGTAAAATGCATAGCTTAGATTAAAATAACCATTAGTAGCAGGTACTCATAATACTTTTATTTTCACTTTTCCATTAATTAATTTGTTTATAAAATTATAAAATGCATTGATTTTTCAATAAATAACACTGCAGTATTGTCAGTTTAACTTATGATGTTAAACACAATATTTTTTTTTTCACATATTTATTTTTATTTGTACAATCTGTATAAAATATATTTACAATAAGCACAATAGATGGAATGATATATTATAATAGGTCATGGTTGACTTGAGTGAAGAAGCTATTCAGTAATAGCACTTCATGGCGTGGGTGGTGGACCTACTGGTGGTGATTAGTCGACTAGCCGGCTAGTTGACTAGTAAGTCACGGCACCAGTTGCGTTTTAAATATCGACCAGTGTCGCCCGGGAGTGTTAGTGAAGAGAAGTTTTGGATGAGGGGGTTACGATGATTTGTAAGTTTAAGATGGAAACGTTTATATAATTTTTTTAGGCCACGTTTTTGACTGTCGGAATAAGGAGGTCCCTGTGGAGAGTATCATTCGATACGTAAAAAGGAGCTTTGGTTATCTGTCGGAGGCATTTGGATTGAAATGTTTGAATTCTGTTTATGTTAAGAGTATTTGGCTGACCCCCAAAGTTGAATTCCATAAAACCAAATAGGTTTGAGGAGTACCTTATAAATAAGAATTGTATTATGTAGTGTGACATGATTGGATGAAAGGAAGAGGCGAAGCTGTCTTAGACGATTATTAAGTACTAGTCGTTTTTTATGTATGTGGGCAGCCCATTTTAGTCGGTGGTCTAGATGTAGACCTAGGTAACGCACACTTTGGGCAGTTGGGAGAGGTTGGTTGTTAAGTGTGATAGAAGGGCAGTTTATGGGTCTGAGTGTGAAAGTTCAGTGAATTGATTTAGATTCATTTAGTTTGAATTCCCATTCTTTGTACCAAGCCGAGAGCATGTCGAGGTGGGTTTGGATTCTGTAAGTTACCTCAAGAGGGGTCATGGTGGAGGGCTAGGATAGCTTTATCATCAGCGAAGTCACCAGTGATGATAAGGTTGGTAGTGGGTTGGTCTGATGTGTACAGATTGAACAGGAGAGGCGCCGCTACAGCTCCTTGTGGTACTCCAACTCTAATTGATGATATGTCAGATAAGGCTGAGTAATATCGTATGGATAAATGTCGGTCTTCAAGATAGGACTTGTAGATTAAATAGAAGCTGGGAGGAAATATTGACTTTAATTTTAAAAGGAGACCATCGTGCCATACCTTGTCAAACGCTTGTGCTACGTCTAGGAAGGCGCCTATGCAGAGTAATTTCTTTTCAAGTGAATAGGAAATTTTGTCGACTATTCGATGAACCTGGTGAATGGTGGAATAGTTACTACGGAAGCCGAGCACAATATTTGTAAAAAAAATTAGACAACTACCGGTAATAATTAGTGACAGTTATTCTTACAATTTCATCTATTACCTAGTTACTTTTATTTTGTGTTACAGTTAAGTGTATAACTAATACACCTATATAGATATACATAATGTATTATAAACTATCAACAAATACAATTTTTTTCCATTTTCTTATTTAAGACAATATTCGTCATATTATACGAGATATTTTTAAGTTTACTTACCCATTTAATTCACGTAATACAATTAACTAAACTAAAATTAGTTTAGGTTAAAAATTAAAAAAATAATATATGATGATGAGTTTTTATAATTACTTATAAGTGAAGAAAATAGTTTATTAAACTATAATTTACTAATTATAACATAAAATCGCATAAAACTGTTGGCTAATATCATTGTTCTAATACATTTTTAAAAATCATGTACTTGTATATTATGCATTTGCATTAATGTGTAAAAATAATTAAGCATTTTATTTTATTTTTAAAGTAAGTAAGATAAAACTATTAAAATAGACTATTTATTTTTTTAAACTTAAAACTATTTATTATTTAGTAATTTATTTAATAAATATAACAAAATATTTATATTTTTATAGTATTCACAAACTTTTTTTAGACGACAAAAGTAAAAATCTCTTTTATAGTTATATTTTACTCAAACTCTTATTGTATCTTCAGGTAAATAAAGTTATATGTATTAAATAAATAGAAAAAAAATATGTACACTGTGAAGTTATTTAACATTTTTACCACATCTTAAAGTATTTTCTTGAAATATGACACATAATATTGTAATACTGATAACTCACTTATTAAAAATTAAATTAAATCAACCTTGACTGCCATATTTAACGAAAAAAAAACAAAAAATATTTTATAAAATACTTTCTTTGCAATTACGAACCAAGTAGCCAAAAGTTAAATGTTTATTGGTCTAAGATATTTTATAATATAAAATAATATAAACAAGTAAACATAATATAGTCAAAATTTGATAATTCACATAAGTATAGAATCAATAGATACATACCAATAGTACTTGAGCTTACGCATTATCAATTTTTTTTAGACAAATACAAAGTGAATATTTAATTAAGTAAATAATACTCATTATTGAAAATATTTTCCTTACATAATTTAAAAATAAAATAATTTTTTAAGAAAAATTATATTTTTTTATATTTTTCATCGTCATAATCGTCTAGGTATTTTACTTTTTTTGAATGATAAGATACATAAAAAACAATTTGATTAAATTTAAATAGGATAGCCAGATACAATTAAATAATATAAGGGTTTGCTTAAAATGTTCATAGCAATTCACTAACGATTAAACTTGATTAAATTAAATTTTGTGAATATTCAAGGAAATATTTAAAAAAGTTATTTTTCTATTAATACTCATAAATTATTATAGAAGATTTTCTTAAGTTGAATAACAAAAGTAGCAATACAAAAACTTCTAAGAATACTAAGCTTTGAAATTAGAATAATATAAAAAGATTTTAAATATTTAAGTAAGTAATATTATTACTACGATATTGGTCAACAGATAAAAATAAATCAACTTTTATAACCCTAGTATAATTTGAAAATTTTTCTTAATTTAAACTATAAGAAATAAATATTATCTTTTATCTTAAAATATAAAAATTATAAAATTTATAAAAAAAGTGAAATACTTATGATAGGGTTCAAACTTCATATCTACGAAAATCGGTGAAGATAACAACATAATGGAATCAACTGGAAATGTTCCGAGTTTCATTCTCCAAAAATTAAATAGCGTTAGATGCGTAGCTTTTAAAATAAAAGATTTGGTAAATGTTGTCAAAGATGATTTGATTGAAGCTGAACTGCCGATTACAAGTAACACTAAGATCAAGCACGGCATAGTTAGGTACTTTCAGAGAACAAATAAGTAAATGAATTTAAAGAGATCAATATAACCACGTCGTTTTTGATAAAAGCTGCAGACAACAATATATACTGGATGGAGTGTACCTACATTAAAATGCACATTACATATTTAGATAATAATATCATTGTTAACAATTCAATTACATAAAAAACTTATCAACCACTTATACAATAATTATCATCATGTATCATAAATATAGTTTTTTTTTTTTTTTTTTTTTTTAGATTATGAATGGTTAGTATTATAAATTCAATTTTAAATAAATTTTTCTAAATCATAAAACTCATAAAACCTGATATAAAAATGTTCAAATATAAATAACCTCTAAAACCACAAAGTACGTTTCATATCAATAGATATTTATAACATATTTTTCAATATACTTATATACCTGATATGAGTGCAAACTTTTACAAAAATATTTTTTTTTACTCTTAATAATTATTTCAACATAAACCAAAAACAAATTATGAACATTCTAAAGTAGGATTTCAATGAAAATCTTATAAACATTATATTTTACCATTTATCATGAAGTAGCAAAGTACTGCATTGGTTATCATTGAGGAATAATAAAATAAAATCATAACTACCATATTTTTAAAGATAAAATAGTATAAATATATTGAAGTATTTTTCAGTTTCAAATTAATTATATTACCTCAATTTACCAATTTACAGCAACTATTCTTCCCGAAAATGATTTTCGTTTATTAGAGTTAATCGCTAAATACTCGTACTTTTCATAGACATTTTAAATGTCATCAAGCGACAGTACTTCCACTAAAATTTAATCGTGAAATAAATATTTTGAATTTATGAACATGCATATAATAAATTTTAATCAGAAAATAAGAAGATATAAATTAAAATAAGTACAAAAATAATAATTACAGTACAAAACTACAAAACAATAGTACAACTAATTTACGGTTAAAAATGTTATTATATATCTAAATGTATATTATGCAAAGGTACAAAAAAAAAATATAAAATATCAAAAAAATGAATGTGTGAATAGTTAGGCAGTGTGCCGTGTGCGTGTTATGTAGTATTAGATAATTTATAGATTTATTCTCAGTAAACTTATAACGTATTGAACACGCCTAAATGTAGATTGTAGATACATAGATAAATAATCATTCTTTATTTAAATAACAATAACGCATTATGCACAATATTTTGTCAGGTTATACGTCGGGTTTATTTTCATAATCAATAAACTCAACACAATTTAAACCGATTTTTCAAGATGAAATCACTGCAAAATTATACCAGGAAATTATTGTTAAACGTTTGAACGGAGATCATTACTGCTCTAAATATGAGCTGTTGATGCTGTTTGAAACAACAATAATATTTTTAATAGCTCTGTTAAAGATTTTTGGATGATGTTCCATCGTTAATAATACATATATAACTCATGAAATGGTCCAAAATTACACTAAATGATTTTTTTTTACCAATGTATCTAAAATGATTTACGTATAATAACAATACACACTATTGATAAAGATATAAACCCAACTTTGACGTTTTAATCATTAAAATTTCGTGTTTTATAATAATTTTATATAATATTCTTTCAATGAATTATATTACTTGAATTCACAAATAAAATGAATGATAATTTAAATTGGCTATTGGAATATAAACGGAAATGTCTTCAAACTAAAAATATTGATAGTCTTAACTTTTTAGCTAATTATTTTCATTATTGTTATCATAATTATTATCGTTTTGCCCATTATTATTACAATTGTTTTTGTTATTATTATTATCATAATTGCAATTATTATTATAATAATTATTGCCATTTTTATTATCATAGTTATTATCAATTTTATTATTACTATTATTGTTATCATCATTATTACCTAATATTAACCTTATAATCACTTATATTGTTATTTTAATTATTATATACATTTTCATATAATTTTAAGTAATATGCCGACTATAGATATGCTATTTTTTTTTTTGCTGTATTTAATATCAGTATTTATGTTATTCAATTTGTTATTTGTATTATTATATCATGATGCTATTAAATTTTTATTCTATTATTTTCTTTACATAGTCATAGAATTTATTCAATTTTATTATTATTATTATTATTATTATTATTAAAATTAAATATTGTAATACTATTAGTGTATAATTATTATACTTAGAAATGTAGAATGCTTATAATTAATAAATATTAAACACATTCATCCAAATTTTGTAATGCTTACTTTTATTTACTTTTTTTTTCATATTCTGTATCCATATACCTTGGCTCTTTTAAAATAACATAATAATTATAAAATAGGTATATTACATTATACAATTTATTAACGCCATTAAAGTAGATTATTTTTATTGATTGTACATTTAAATAAAACATCAGTAATCACTAACTCATAAGTTGATAGGTTTGTAGACTAATTTTGTGAAAAACGTATTGTAATAATAATAATTGTATTTCATATACATATCATCAAAAAACAATAACTGATTATTATTTTGAATTTCTTAGAAATTTACTCAACATTGTAACTTTCATACATTTTTCTTCACTTCTATGTAATTTGATAATTTTTAATATTTGATAATTATATTGACATAACAATAAGGAGAAACTATCAAATATCAATTAATATCCTAATAGAATCCCACAAAACATTTCATAATCACTGTGGCTTAATAATTGGAATTTAAATATTTAAAATTAATAGTTGATACAATATTGAATATATATTCATTTATTTTTTAGTTAAAACCAAAATATTCATCGATAAATACTTGATATTTGTACTTAAGTATTTAATTTTTAATCAAAATAATATGCTATATAATGGGTTTTAAAATGTAATATTTACAATTTTATTAAAAATTAAATAAAAATTTATCTTTAAGTCAATAACTATTTCAATTTAATACTACTTGTTTATGATAATTCAGAATGAATGGAATGAATCAGTTAACAGTGGAAACATTAAATAAAATCACGTATATTGATTTTGATCCATATTTTTAAAATCTGTTAATGAAAATATTGTAATCCTCAATCATTGTTCTCGATACCTAATCAGTAAAAATGAAACTCATTTTAAAATAAATACATACATGAAAAAATTATCCACAAGATAAAAAATTATAAAAAAAAAATGGTGTTATACACGACAAATATTCCCATGGTTCTTGGTTTTTGCAATAAAAGGGAATGGCATTCAAGAAATAAAAATTTGGGAAATAATTTAAATTGTAACACAACTTTCCAAAAAGAGTTAGTGAGAATTATTCGTATTATTTTTAACTTAAACAATTTTCCGTTTGGAAATAGCCTTAAGTTTTTTTCTCAGGTATACACTAAAGTGCTGCTGTAGAAAAGGTCCGTTGAAATATACTGATACAAGTGTAGCCATTCTGACTTTGACAATACAAACCTTGTGGTGTATCTGATCATTGAACGAAAAGTATCCAACAGTATGTCCATACACAGAAAAGAGCATTTTGAAGTAAAGAAATCATTTTCTTTAAAGAAGATGTTATATCCACATAAATTGTCAAGGTCTTAAAAACGTACAACATACCAAATTTGTGATCAGTAAAATCTATTTTATATCATAAATCGTAATTTAAGAGTGAACTTACCTATAAATAATAAGAATAGCTAAATGCACAATTCTTATTAAACTTAAAATATCATTAAAAGTTTTCTGGCGGCGTAGGGAAATTGGCGCTCCCATCGCCCAGTGTACTTCAATAAGTGCACTGCAATAGCCCTACCCTGACTTCAATTAGTTGGGGTAGTCTGGTCCTCCAGGTTGGGGGTTTAGCGACGGACTAACGACCTGCCCTAGTAAAAAATCATTGTTAAGAAACCTACTACTACTAAGCCTCGGACAGATCTTTTGGAAAATAAAAATGGAACTTAACCTGGAAAACCTGGAGTATTTCGATTCGGAATATGGAACATTAGATCTCTATATAAACCTGAGACACTAAAATGTATTACTAGTATAGTCAAGAAATATTATGTAGATTTAGTTGCCCTTAAAGAAGTGAGATGGCCAGGACCTGGACATCTCAAATCAGATAATATGACAATATTTTACAGTGGAAGCGGTAATGGAAGACACGAACACGGAGTAGGTTTTATTGTAAAAGAGTCCTTAGTAAAACCAGTAAAGAAATTCGAAGCAGTTGATGATCGACTATACTATATACTAATTGAAGGGAAACCCTCTAATATAGCAATAATTAACTGTTATGCACCAACTGAAACAGCAGATAACGATTATAAAGACTCTTTCTACGATAATCTAGAAAGAGTATATGACATGATACCCAGTAGCTACATAAGAATTCTAATTAGAGACCAAAATGCTCAAGTAGGGCGTGAGCATGCTTTTAGACATACTATAGGAAAATAAAGTATGCATAGTGAAAGCAATAATAACGGACTAAGGTTAATCAGCTTCAACGTAAAGAAATTTACAAACAAACTTGGGTATCTCCAGATGGATGAACTAAAAGTCAGATCGATCATATACTTATAGATAAGAGATACAAATCTAGTGTTAGACAAGTGAGAAGTTATAGAGGAGCTGAAGTCATATCATCATTTAGAACCAAACTGGCTAATAGTTGGAAGCAGAAAAAACTAAAAGGTAGAACCCGCCTGAAAATAGAAAACACTAAGGATCGAGAAAAAGTGAAATCATACCGAGAAATACTAAATAATGAACTAATGAAAATACCTCAAAATACAGACCAAAACCTTGAAGAAACTTGGAAAATAGTTAAAGATTCAATAAACAAATCAGCTGAAGTATTTAAAAAAGAATACACATTCAACGGTAAGAATTCATGATTTAATGAACGGTGTAAGGAAGCTATAGAAAGACGTGCAGAAGCAAGATTAAAAATTATGCAAGACCCATCTCCTGACAATATAGAAGAATTTGTTAAAAACAAAAAAGCCGCAAGCAAAATATTGGGACAGGAAAAAAGAGAAGCGGAAAAAAGGATTTATTCAAAAAATAGAAGAACATAGGCTCAACCCAAGGTTCTTCTTCAAAAAATGTAGGAAGGATTTAAAGCTCAAACTCGTATAGTCAAGGACAACAATGGAAACTTGATAACGAATGAAGAAGGCATCATTCAGAAGTTTCAAACGCATTTTAAAAATATCTTAAATGTCGATCAAGGAGTTAGGGAAGAAAGTGTAAATATAATCTATCATACGGCATAACCTCTTGTAGAGTAACCTAACCGCGATGAGGTAAAGGATATAATCGCGACACTGAAAAACAACAAAGCCCAACTCTGTGCTATTAAAGATTGGTACTCAACAACTTGTAACCAAAATTCACGGGCTACTAAAAGAAATATGGAATACTAACCGAATACCTGAAGATTGGAAAACAGCCGTTATCTGTCGCATGTACAAAAAAGGCGATCCTATGGATACAAGCAATTACCGGGGAATAGCGCTTTTAGACTCATGCTACAAAATCCTATTCCTGGCTTTATTACGAAGATTAGAGGTATATTCAAAAGATTTAATAGGAGACTATCAAAGTGGTTTTATAAGAGGAAAGTCCACTTCAAATCATATTTTCACAATCAGTCAAATGATGAAAAAATTTTATAAATTCGGAAAGGATGTCCACATGTGCTTTGTTGACTTCAAGCAGGCTTACGATAGCATAGTTCGGAATAAACTGTGGACGACCCTAGAAGAAATGGAATACCCAAAAAACTCATCGATCTCATAAAAGCATGCAACACGAATACAATGTGCAAAGTGAAGTTTGGCAATGGTACATCTGCCAGTTTTGAGGTTAACACAGGACTCAAACAGGGTGATGCCTTGTCGCCAGTTCTCTTTAACCTAGCGCTTGAGAAAGTGAACAGGTTAATGCCAATGCGACAAGGCATGGAGTTGTTATCAAATAGTACACTTCTTGCCTATGCAGATGATATAGTTATAATAGGCAATACGCGACAAGATGTAGCGATAATAACTAATGATTTGTTAAAAGCAGCGAAGCCAATGGGTCTAGAAGTAAATCAGGATAAAACCAAATATTTAGTCATGACTAGGGGAACAAGGGATATCTCGGACCTAGTAGTAGAAAACTATACCTTCCAACAAGTGGAAAACTTCAAATATCTTGGGGCAAACATAAATCAATACAATAATATGCATAATGAAATTAAAATTAGGATATCAGCCGCTAATAAGAGTTACTACGCCTTGGAAAAATTGTTCAAATCAAAGCTCCTCTCTAGACGATAAAAGGAACGCCTATACTTAAGTTGCCTACGGTCAGTTCTAACATTTGCATGTGAAACATGGTCGACTACTAAAGGAGATGAGGAAAAAATGGCTTGCTTCGAAAGAAGAGTTCTTAGAAGGATTTATGGACCTATACTAGAAAATGAAGTGTACAGAAGAAGAACTAATATAGAAGTACAACAAATTTATCAAAAACCCGGTATCAACGCGTACCTTATGAGTAAACGAATTGAGTGGGCAGGCCATGTATGGTCAAATGGTATCCAAAAGAAAGCTCTGAAAGGAAAAATCAATGGAAAAAGATCTAGGGATCACCCTAGACAGCGCTGGATAAACAGGGTTAAAGAAGATATAAACAAGTGCGCCCAGGAATTAACTTTAGAAGACAGTATTGACAGAGATAGTTGGAGAAAAGTAGTAGAGGCAGCGAAAGTCCTTCGAGGACAGCAAAAGCTGAAGAAGAAGAAGATTAAAAGTTTTCTATATGGTCTAGATAGTATTATTACCATTGAATTTGATAATAGGCCAATTTAATGGAATATTTAAAGTAACGACACAAAATAGATTTTTCTGAACGCAATTTTGCCATTTTTTTAGATTTGTAAAACAACACATGCGGGTGTAACATCCTCTAAAACAGAGATCCCCAAACTGTAAGTCATGATCATATTTTTAAATAATAGATTTTTTAGAAATAATATGATCATTAAAATCGAAAAAAAAAGTCATCAAATGGATCGCCAAAATTTAAATAATTTTCAAAACGGGTCGTACTATAAAAAGTTTGGGAACCTCTGCTCTTAAGTATGGCTAAAGAACGACTATATTATCTCGTTAAATACAATATTAATTAGTAATGGCTTACCATTATTATAGAATAATACCACGAATGACAATAATTACATCCAAATAAGACCACTGGACTCATGTTTATCAATCACAAGCAACAATACAGAACAAATTGAACCGATGGACTTGTCTTGTGGAAAAGTTTCAAATTCAAACGTGGTAAAAAAAACACACTATGAGGTAAAGAACAATTTTATAATATAAAGATACTCATCAAACGTAAATCCATACATTTACTATAATTTGCATTATAACAACAAAACTTATAAATTAATCGTTCGATTAAAAAAAAAAATTATTTCTTCTACCTAAACCATAAACATTGATAATTTTTATTCATACATAGGTTCTCTTAGAACTCTTTACTGTAAAAACGTATAATATTATTAGGTAAACATTACATTTTTGTAATTTAATAATAATATTATCGCTGAACCAATCATGGCCATAAAAATTATACATACATAACACAAACTTTTAACCGTGTATATTTTCCAGATAAAACATCACAACGACTTCGAACCCTGTAACTCCGACAGTCCATTGCCGTTGTCATCAAATATAAACGAAGCGACTTTATTGATATTGAAGAGCGTTTACGGTAATAATCTATTTTGACAATCATCATTTTAATTCAATATATCTACTCATTAATCCAACAAAAATTAAATCAGAAAAAAAATAATACATATTCTATCATATTTATATTTCTAAAGTAAAACTACAAATGATAAATCTAAATACTTTTTTATTTTTATGATATTACTTTATGTTCTCATATAATACAACAATATCATTTTGCACTGCTTGCCTTTGTAAAAGGAGATTATTTTATCGCGATAAACAGTAACTTATACTCAGTAAATGTATATTGTATGTATTAATGAAAAAAATGTTATCGTGGTTTTTACCAACAACGTTAAATCGTTGAAAAATATTATTTTATACACTACCCTGCACCACTATACTTTAAATACTTTATTTATAAATTATAATGCATATAATCAATTAACAGTACTGGTCGGAAATCCAAAATGTTTGTATAATAAAACAAAATCCTCAGAAAATAACCGACCTTATATTTACTGCACGGTTTAACGCTTGATTCGCATTTCACAGATATAAAATACCACCGGAAGCCCAACTGTGACCAGATATTCCACGAAGATCCAGCCAACCCCAAGCTGTACGTGTGCAAGGTGTGCGCCAAGCACGTGCGGAGCAAGTGGCATCACTTCCAGACGCACTACTCGCGGGACCATAAGTGCTCGGACTGCGACGCTGTGTACAGCCGCATCGACACGCTGAGAACGCATGCAAAGAAACGTCATCACACCGTCATACCGCGATACTATTACGGCATCCCGGCCAACGTGTGGCATCGCGTCGTCGTCCAGCTTCCGGATCCGCTGCCCAAGCCAACCAGACCCAAATCGGCGAAACCCCCCAGCAGCGACCATTGATACTAACAGCCACGACTACGAAACAGTGCGCGTCTGCCGTACGTATGTATACATAATATTTTTATCGCTTGAAAAGGTAGACTGACTTGACGAGTTGTTAAGAGAGGGTGTATGAGCTTAGACGACAACCCTCCCCCATAGGCTCAAATTCGCACGTTTTTCGGTATTGTCGACGTCCCACAAACAATGTTTTATCGCTCTTTTGTCAATTTTTATTTCTAAAACCAGTCCGTACCTACCTGACTATTAACGCCTATTATGACATATTGTTTAAAATATAGTATGTATAAATTAATTTAAGTACCGGCCAATAGTACATATTTTATATTATACTCGTCGCCGCAAACGCTTCCCGCTGACTTAGACGCAGTAATTATACTGTATACATAGAATATAACATATATAATGTGTATAATATAAATATACACTATTATGTATATTTGTGACGTTACCACAAAACAATATATTAAATATTATATTAATATATTTATATACTTAAATTAGTTAATCACTTATTATTCAGTAGTCGAAGATCCTTAAAACTTTTATTTACATTTGATCACTCCATTTAATTGTATCAACAATCTCCTAATATTATATAATATCTTATAATAATATTCAGATCGCACTCAAAATCGTTTTGCCTACTTTTTTTCAACGCCATGTAAATAGTACCAAAATAATATTTTAAAAGTAATATTGACTATCATCGGCTACTCGTGAGTTATATACTATATAATTTATACATTGTTTATTTTAATCTATATGTCACCTCCAAGAAGCTTATTTTGTACGTCGTATGAACGATTTCTGTAGTTTTTTTTTTTATGTCACGATACAACATTTCGATATAGAAATTTTAGTTTTACCCATTAGAATATTGATCGTATGACAAACAAAATAAATACCCAGTTACCGTGTTATAGCATATTATGTTCGAAGTGATAAAAATATAATATCTATTAATTATTATAGTTAATACTTTCGAGTATCAAAATAGTTTATTAAGTAGTATCTTATAAAACTTTATTACTTAATAATTGTTAAAAAATATATTTATCGCATTAATCGTAAATGCTTTTATTATTTAATATCTAGGTGTATTCTAAGATATTTATTAAGTAATTAGAGTTTAAGATATTGTATGTGTGTACGTGTAAAATACTTATAATTGTAATAGTTATACTATTAAAAGATTTTGAATTTTGAAACAATCTTGTCAAAATAATAATGATATTTTATCATATCATACGTAAAAAATTATATTTGATTAATATACATTGCATACCTAAATAATATAATAGTAAAATATTTAATTTCTATATTACACAATTATAATGTCTAATCCTAAAGTATGTATGCAATATATTAATATATTTTTACATATTTGTAGCTACATAAAAAAAATAAACCATAAGTACTTTTACACTAAATTCAAAAAACAACTTTTAATAAATACACCATAATATATAATATAATAATATAATAAACTAATTCCTAATTTGATTACTGAAATATTCTTTCTAAAATGTTTCATTAAAATAAAATCATTTAATGAGAGATTTAGGTATTCATGCTAAGAATGTATACATATGTATAGGAGCAAAAGTTTTTTAATTACATACAATTATACTAAACATTTTTATAAAAAAAAAAAAAAAAATTAATAGTGACTTGATTTGTTTCAAATGAAAAAATATAAAGCGTAAAAATTCTAAATAAAACGTAAGTAAAATATGCTATAGGTAGGTACCTAAATAGGCCTACTTCTTATTTTAAATTTATATTTTATAACTTATATTAAATTTAATACTTTCAGTTATAAAAATAAATTTATTAACATTTTAAACACATTATTATAACTTTAAACGAAATAACGTTGATTTTCTAATATTAAAATAATATATTTGATACGTTTTACAAAAAAAATAATCTTTTTATCATTATAGAATATACAATTATTCACAAAATCATATTTTAAGCTCGTTTAAAATCGTTCAATATATACCAAGGGTAGCCAAAATAAATAAGTTCGAGGGCCACATAGATAAATACAATGATACCAAGAGCAAAAATGTTTATATAATTTGATAATTGTTTATAAGCTAATACCTAAAAATAAAAATTCATAATAATATTAAGTAAATATTGATTTTTTAAATAAGACGCGAAACGCATCTGACAATGACAAGAGCCAAATGTGGTTCGCAAGTCACAAGTTGGCCACCTATATTATATTGATTATTATAGATTATCAACGTTAACACTTTTACAATAATATTATATACTAAAAATTGTTTTAAATTGTATTTTATTAAATAATATTATGAATATTATAAAGTTAAATTTATATAACTTGTTTTTACCGTCTATGGATAATATTAAGCTGATATGTGTACTAAGATAATATAAAAAAACCTATTTGTTTTCTAACTACGTAAGATTTAAAAATTAGGTTTAGAAACTTGGATATACTCCTAAATTACATGAATTTAGGAAAAGATAATATTATGGAATATATTGTAAGAATTCAACATCAAATCCGTATCTGGATTAAACCATTTGTGAAATATTAGAGTAAAAGATTTTAGCCACTAACAACTTTTAAATTAAATCTAAATCTTGCGTATTAGAATTTTGGTTTTGTATTTATGGTATGTATTTTATAATATATTATTAATATGTATACATGAGGTATTCTATAACAGAAGATATGAAACTTTATTTTTTTTCAAAAATAACTATTCTTATCGACTCATGGTTAAAATCTTAAGTTATACATTATAAGCGAAAATATTATATAAAAAAATATTAGGGTATAACATCTTTAGCTTCATCGCCCATCTGTTTTTATTTTGTCATGTATATGCATAAGCACTTATTTTTAAACTGAATACTTATTAGGTATAAGATTAATAGAATAAATAATTTAAGTATTTATAATATACATAAACTAATTATTTATTATAATTGTTTTTAAAATAACTAATTCCATAGATTTTACTAATTAACATTATTTGATGTAGGTATCAAATAGAAAAAAAAAACAATATCAGTTTATTTTATATAACTTATATTAAATTTGTTAAAGAATAAAAATGTACAGGCTAAAAAGTAAAAATTAAACATAATAGATGAGATTTACTAACCTAAGTAACCTCTTAAGATTAAAATCTAGGATTATTGAAGATTTAAAATATATATATAATATTGTGAATGAATATTAACATTAATTAAAGATGTTATACTATATTATTACATTATAGTATATTATGTATACTCAATGATAATAATATATAGTCTTAAATCTAGGAAATTAAAGATATTTAACTATTGTATACCAATTTTAAATATAAAAAATCTATAAACAAAATAAGATTTATTATTATAGTAATGTTTAGAGACATGTAAATTTAAGTTTATAACTAAAATAATGTAACAAGATAACTGATATTTAAAATTAATAAACATACCTATTATATTAAAGGAACATTAATGTTGTATTTATTTAACATCACCTGATATATATAAGTGATACTCAAAGTAATATATTAATATTAATGAAACTATAAAAAATAAATATAAAATTAAAACTATTATAACTCAGACGTGACAAGATTTACAATACTTAATATAAAGAAAATATAACTTGTTCCCTAAATAAAAACACTAGAAAAAAAATTAACTAAAATTAAATACTTAAAAAAAAAAAAAGTAAAATTTCAAACCACGAAAACAATACTTCAAAAAATGCATATTGAATATAAAGGACAATCGCATCTACGTCTAAATAATAAAAAACAATATAAAATGCAACTAAACTTGTCTGATTACGACAGTAAAAAAAAAACGACTTGTCTGATTACGACAGTAAAAAAAAAAACGAATTAATCATATAGGGTAAATTATATCTGTATGACTAAAAAAAAAATGTATGATAAGGTTCAATAAAACTATAAAAAAACGATCATTAAAAAAAAAAATCAAACTCAAACGTCAAAAAGTTAATTCTAAAATACAGAGTGCATATTCTTGAATAACTAGGTAAATTATATAATAAACAAAATTAATAAAGTACTAAAAGAATAGCAATATAATAGTACTAGATGAAATATTCATAATATGAACATTACAAAAAACGAAGAAAGATAAAGACAATTTTTAACACTGCTATCCTTTTGACGACGACTGGTGATTGAAAATAAAGGCGCCGCTATAAACAAATTATCGGATATTATAATTGCAAATCCTATACAATATAATTAAAGATGATTACAGAGTTTAATTGTAAAAATCAAATCAATTTATTAATATCTGAAACACTATATACATATAAAACGATTCAAAATCTTAAGAAGCAATCCTAAGTTCGAGAGAGCAAGTCATCGTATTGTTAAGTACAAAGTTTGATGAAAATATTATAGTGAGTAAATACAGTACAACTATTATTGTACCAGAAAAAATGAAAAAAAAAAATATGATTTTATAAAAAATATATTTTTATTTCAAATATCGAGTCCAAAAATAACTACCGAATCTAAAAATTTACTAAATAACCAAAACACAACACACTACGACATACAAATATTACATAAAAAATATTACTGATAATGAAGCTTAATTGTAAACACAACTTTGCAAAAGGAAAATTGCTAAAGTATGAACATAACAAAATGATATAAAATTTAATAATAAATCAATAACAGTTTTTTTTTTCTTAAGATAAAATTGTCAAAAAAAAAGGTAATAATAAGTATTTTCAAAAGTTCTACGACAAAAAAAATTAAATGAGTTTAATAACATTTTTAGCTAAAAAAGTATTGAAACCATCTGTTATAACGACGACTCAAATTTGAATAAGGGGTTCTGAAAACAACCAATAACAAAATGTTATATGACTGTAAACAGGTGAATTAAATATTATTGTATTAAAAAGAAAAAATAATATCTCTTTTTAAAAAACGTGTGCTTTTGTCTCAGATGTCAAGTCCAAAAATGTCTACCAATACTAAAAACTGACTTAATAATCCAAAAACTATGCAAAAGACAAAAAAATATTACAAAACAACATTATTAACACTGAATCAAAATTGTACACATTACATTGCTTAAGGTAAGTAGACAAATCTGCTTACAACTACATGAAATATACTCAAAAAATAAATAAACTA
>NW_020270974.1:26017-77291 GCF_002803265.2 Melanaphis sacchari | reverse complement strand
GATATTTTTCTGAAGATGCTAAATGATATCTATATAGATCATTATTTCAGATGAGTTAGATGGTCAATATAATATCTTTATTAGCTGAAGGAATTAACTTGAAATAGTCTGCGTTTAATAAAATTTAATTTTATTAAAGAGACTTGTGTTTCGTAGTTTGAATTATTTTGAAACAATAAAAATATATTGCTTACTAATGATACAGATAAAAATCACAACAAAAATGCAAGAATGTGGTCTATACTATTACATGCATTGAATTTAGATATAATGAATGGTATAATTCTGACGAAAAATGAAAACACAAGAAAAAATATCATCTGAATTTAATGAATTTAATGAAGCAAATTACGGATCGTATCCCAGTTCAGCACTTATATATTTTCGAAGAATTTTTTTAAACGTGGTCAGTATATTCAATTTATATAATTTTAATTAAATATTATTAAATTACACTAATTATCTTATTTCTCCTTTTTAAATATCTGAATAATATAATTTTATATTTAGTTGGTATTATTTCAATAACTGAAAACTAATGGTTAAAAAGAAGAAAGAAAACTAAGCAGTAATTGGTTATTATATAGGAAAGAATCATACTTTTTAATTTATTGACTTGTCTGAAATGTCAAAACTTTTACCAAGTTTTCCAAAAAGTTTATTAGAAACATTAAATTGTATTTAATGTTGTGATACACTTATTTTCCTTCTTCAACAATAAAAACACATATTTGTAAAATGATATTTTAACGTAACGTTTAAATTAAATTCTTGTATAATTTATGATGAACAATTAGCTGATTGCAATTAATTTTATTTCTTTATTGGACTTTATTTATAAATAATAAATATTTTTAAGAAAAATAACTTGACTGTTATGTTCTGTTCATATAAATATATATTTTCCAAACCATATTCATTAATTATACCAAATATGATTTTAATTTTATAAAATTAAAAGTTGAACTTACGATTATAAATATACTAGGTATAACTAATTGAAATTCAATTTAACAATATTTAAACTTGAATTTCAAATTATTTTTTTAGCATTCAATTTTGAAAAAATTCAACAATCTGATCTAAAATAAAATAAGAAATACTTTACGTGCAATATTTTATTTTATTTAATAGTATGGAACTATGGAAAATAGTTATTATATATTTTTCCATCTCGCCAAATAATAAAAGCGATCGATACTTATTATATAGCTTGATGAAATAAGTCTTGAATAATTATGTAGAGTAATTAAAAAAATAATGGATAATAGGTATGACATACAAAAAACATTAAGCGCATCACATAAAGATCAATTTAAAATTTTTAACTTGTTATGGATTGTAAAAAATAATTTTATTGAATTTTTTTTATTTTATAAAACTTGATTAATTAAAAACCTGACAGTCTTTAAAAAAATAGGTCATTAATTAGAGCTACCTTTACAATATTTAACAAACCTTACTATAATAACCTTGTAGATTTTTTACTTAAAATCATATAATTTATCTCATTATATTATTTATAGGAGACTTCTAATGATGAGGACAAAATATTTCAAAATTGGCTACTTAATGAAAAGTTTACGATATCCATGAAAAACGATGCTTTATATGAAAAATATATTTCCATGTACAAGTTCTTATTTACTTACATTAGTCAATCTGATTCCAATACTATTTTTAGCAATCTATTTAAAGCAATTCAAAGGTCTGTCTTAAACATCGAAGTAAGTACAATATTATAATATTAAGCTTCGTAAAAACAATTTGAAAAATGTTTAAATAACATCAGAGCCGTAATTTAAGTGAAGGGAGCGATGCTAATGCTTTGGGCGCCTGATGCTAGATGGGCGCAAAAATATTAAATGATTAACTTATGAAAAAATATTATTGATAACATAAAATGTTCATTACTACGCATTAATCCGTTAACATAATATTATATTTTAATTTTGTTTATTGTAATTTTTAGTTTGTATATTTATTTTTTCCCCGAAATTACGACGACGTTGATCGCCGATAAGAATAATATTCATTATTAGTATTTATTATTAGTTATATATTTTGTTATTAGCAGTATATTATATTTATTTTTCGTTTAATCGATGAATCGATCGACGTACTTGCTAAATATTTACATCACATCAGTTGATACACGTACGATACATCAGTTTATAAATAGTGAACAAATGTTGTGTTTTTTTTTACTATTTTAATATTTTGACTTAGTATTTGCTGATCACTCGTTAAGGCAGGTGTGTAGCTACCTATTTTTTTTTTCGTATAAGAAACAGGTATGTACTTGGTACTTATTATAATTTATTTATATTTAATGTATGTATTTTTAAACTATACAGATAGTTTTATTATTAAAAATAATAATGAATTATTAAAAGAAACGAAGCGGAGCAAAGAATTGAAGTATTAAGAAAAAAAAAGGAAATAAAGACGTACAACTGTCAAAAAAAATGAAAGACTGGTTTTCTGGAGGTTCTGGTTTAGATAAAAAGTAGATTGGTTTAGTTTCAAACGAGTCTTAAAATATTTTTGATACATTAATCAATCATTATATAATATATAAAAGAAATAATTTTTATTATTAAGATTTAAAATATTAAATAGTAAAATACTCAATATTACTCATAGACCATAAACCGTGTAAAATATTATCACAGAACAATATAGAAACGACACTCATTCAGCTGGGTGGTTTACTGTATCTCTTTGGTATGAAATATTAGATTCTAAAAGTTAAAATCACGGTTAAAGATATACTCGTATATGTATATCTTTAATCGTGGTTAAAATAGTATCTGTAATCTGACTAGATGTTAGTAATGTGTATCTCTATTTGTTACGATATTATAAAAACGGAAAAAATCCATTGCCCACGTAATTTTCGCGAGTCTTATGAAAACAAACATTACTAGAAACAAGCAAATTTGGAATTGCAATAGATGCATATTTTTTATTATTATTCAGTGTTCTTTCAACAGTTTTAACTCATTTTCAACAATATATTGTTCGGTGATAATATTGATATTGTTTATGAGTGATAACGTATTCTGCGCCCATAGAGTAATATAGAGGTGGCGATTATTCTAAAAAGTGTAATCAAAAACATAAACTCAAATTACAGTTTAACCATTTCATACAAACTAAAATATTGTATAGATTCAAACAGGATAGGCAATCTATTCATTTATAATTTACTTACTGAACCACAATAATTATCGCCATAAATCAAAATCAGTTTTCTCATAATGGCATTATTTATTTTATATATATATATACTAGCTGACCATACATAAGATAGGATAGCGAATTAAATAAACAGACACCATCTCCTTTAATATGTACAACAATTTTAGGTACCATTTAACCATTCACATTTAAAAACTCTAATGTCGTGTTAACAATTTTAATCAATTCAGTTTATGCCAATTTATATTAACTCTCAAGGTTTACCTCACGAAAATAACAAACTGAGTTTATTTTAACAATTATAATAAAGTGACAGTCACTGCTATAGCAGTCATACTAATTTAAGTCGTAAAAAGAACATAACTACTATAACAGTTATACATTTGCAAGTCGTAAAGTGGCATAACCACTATAGCAGTCATGTTATTCATGGGTTTATCGTACTAAGACAAGTGTAATGTCCATTTACGACTTACAATCTGGTCAGGCAAATTAATCAAATTAAGTTTAAAAATAGATTTTTCATTTTACCATTTTACATATTTATGTTTTTTTTTATCTAATTTTTTGTAGACATTACAAATATACTCGTATAGTTATATTATGCATAATATTAATATCTTATCTGTCAATATTATTGTTACTTGTCAACCAATACGTCGTGTATAGAAACACATTAGTATGTCTTCAGATTTATTCGTATTAGTGTGTCCTTGCGTTCTGTTTTATAATTATTTGGTCTCACTATGGATACTCGAAAAAAATATGATGACGAAAATATTCGTCAGATTTTGGACGAATCAAACAGTGATTTTTATAACTCATCTGATACAGGTATTTATAATAATGTAATAATGTTTGTGTATACCAGCACGTCAATAATAATCTATGTTATTCTTTGAAAAATAAATTTACTTTTTTTAAAACATATTTTTATTGGTATAGACTCATTTGAAGAATCGATCGGTTCAGCTGATGATCCTACTTATAATTTGAACAATGACGTTTCTTCAAATGAAGAATTTAACTCACCGAGTAGTGAGGATAGTGACGGGCAACAAAATAATGCTAGTATAGATAACTTATCCATCGATTTCGAAGATATAAGCAGTGATTGGGAAGACGACTTCAATGATATTGAAGATTTCAATTTTGATGAATTTGGTGCTGGTGTGCAATTAGATATAACCGATGAAGTTACTTCGTATGACGTTTTCATTAAGATCTGGGACGATGAGGTAATGCAACTTATTTTGAATTCGTCTAATAAATATGGAGAAAAACTGAAAAAATTAAAACGCCCCCACACAAAAAATTGTCATATACAACATTTCAAAGAGATTTCATTGATCGAATTACAAAAATTTTTTGGATTGTGTTTATTGAGAGCGGAACTTGGTATATCTGTACTTAGGCAATGTTTCGGAAAAGATCCATTAAATTATCATCCTATATTGTCCTTCACAATGAGCGGGAGAAGGTTTGAACAAATCTTAGAGGCTCTAAATTGTTCTGAAGGTGTTCCAGTTGAAGTAAATGATAGACTCGTCAAAATATCTCCACTTTTTAATATGATCATAAAAAAATTACAATCATCCTACTCCCCATCAAAAAATTTGTCACTTGACGAATCTATGATGCTCTGGAGAGGCCGTTTAATATTTCGTCAGTACATTAAAAACAAAAGACATAAATACGGAATAAAATTTTATGAGCTTTGCACTCCTGATGGGTATGTACTTTCTGCAGAAATATATAAAGGAAAAAATATAGAAAATACTTCATCATCTAAAGATTTAGTTATACGATTAATGAAACCATTTTTAAATAAGGGTCACCACCTTTTTATGGATAATTTTTATAATAGTGTGGGTTTATCGAAAATATTACTAGAAAATAAAACACATACAACCGGAACTTTAAGATCAAATAGAAAATTAAATCCTAAACAAATAACAGGTAAAAATATAAGACTTAAGAAAGGAGACCACATATTTAAGAGAAAAGGGCCTATTAATGTAAGTAGATGGAAAGACAAAAGAGATATTTTTACTATAACTACCGGATATCAGCCTCAAATGGTCATCATACAAAATAGAATAGGGATAGAGATTCAAAAGCCTAAACAAATAATTGAGTACAACTCAAATATGTCTGGTTTAGATCGCTGTGATCAAATGCTATCGTATTATTCAAGTCCGAGAAAAACCATCAAGTGGTATAAAAAAGTAATGTTTCATCTTCTAGACATGGCTTTGTGGAACTCATTCTACATCTATGAAAAAAATTTCCGCAGTACAAAGGACACTTTATTGATTATCATCGGGAAATCGTCACAAAGCTTATTCACTTACCAACTGACATTACAAATGGACATCAATTGATCAAAAAAGACAAAGGGAAAAGTAGCACTAATACAAACATTCCAAGTCACTCTCAAGAGAAAATACCATTGCCTGAAGGTAGTATGAGTATATTACATTTTATAATAATTAACTATGTATTTTATTTTGCTTAATTTTACTATAGGGTGGTCAAGAAAAACATACTTTTTGAGTTGTCGTGAATGTTATAAACAAAAAATAAGAAAAAATACGTCTTGGAGGTGCAAAGATTGTCCATCAAAACCTCCATTATGCCCAGGGCCATGCTTTACAAATTACCACTCATAAATTACATGCCTATAATATTTTATTTTATAAATGTATATATTTTACCCTTATTATACATATTGTTTTATTTCTACTATTTATATATAATACTCAAAGAACTTATTTGATTTGATTTATATTTTATATATAATTTTAATTGTTATAATAAAAAGGATTTGCGTAAACTATGTAGTTATTTATACTAATTGCAAAACAAAAATATAAATGTTATTTACTTAACTGCTATAGCAGTCATATATACCCTACACGTAGAAAAAAAGTCGTCTATGGGCTTCAACTGCTATAGCAGTTGAGTTTTTTTCTATTTTCATTTTTTTTTTGTTTCTTTATATTAAAAAAAAAAGCTCTGACTCATTTTTTATATAAAGCAACTTTTAATGAGATATAAAACTGATGATGAAATTACAGCCAGGTGCATGACTGCTATAGCAGTCATGTCCGTCAACGTGTTAAAATGCGAATTTTGAAAAACCCTTTCTTAGTGCGCCTTTACATTGCTTAAAGAACCTTTGTACAAAATTTGAAGTCTCTATACCCAGCAGTTTGGTTTGGGCGTTGATAAGTGAATTGGGCCGGTCTTAAATATTTAAGATAGACAAAAAAGTAAAAGAATTAAACATTTTTTTAAATTAAATTCACTATAATAAATGTTATTTATACTTTTTTCATGTAACTACTCATTCACCCACATAATAATAAAAACCCAATTTTTGTTATATTTTACATATTCAGTTTATCTATAATATACTTTGTACCAAGAAAATTAACAACATAACTACATTAATAACTTTCTAAGAGCTATTAAATAGTCCACTCTTAACATGATATAACATTTTATACATATGTAATTCAAATTAAACACAAATAATACTATACATAAATTACATAATTAAATATAATTTGTTAGTGTATGTTTTTTTTAGCGTTAGGATATTTTTCCTGTAATCATATATGGTCTGTACCTTCTACCATCTGTATTTTTAGGCAACATATTGCTTTGGCCATCCACTTAGCATGATAGGAAGCACCTGGAATACGAAATGATATTCCACGATGTGGAGTTCCTCCAAGAAAAACAATCGTAAGTTCTAGAAGTTCCCTGTAGTCTTCACGAAATTGTTCACTTTTCAAATGATCGAGAGCAAACTGAAACACATCATTTTTTGTGTGTGAAAAAGCTATACAAATATTACTATCTTCAATATCCGCATTATAATAACTAGTATTTAATTTGCTCCAGTATTCTTGGACTTTTTTTAAAAGTGGAATATTGGGCTCTGACGTAATGCCAAATTTTTCTTCAAAGACACACCTTAACACCAATTCATAGATATGTTGACGGCACATTAGATATAACATATCTTTTTCGAAACGCTGTTCTAATAAGACACATGCACCCTTCAAACGACCAGTATTGGATGCTGTAGTGTCACAACCAAGGCCGTATATGAGGGGGGGTTTTAGGGGTTCAAACCCCCCCCGAAATATTTTACAACTAATAAATTAAATTTATATAAGTAACTTAATTATAATAATTTACCATGTGGCCATTTGGGTACCCAATAATATAATAACTATGTTTGATAGCGATTTCTATAATATAGGTAGGTAATATAATATAATTATATAATATTATACATTATACATAGATAAGTCATACAAGATTAAAGACGTTTTGTCGACAGACGAAACGTCTATAAATACTTAATATATTATCGAACAATAAATTATGGTCTTATCGATCGTATTGTCAATTGTCATTTTATCTCGAAAAACTCCACGATATTGTCCGTAGTGTACATAGTTATAGCATTATTAATAATTTTATCGTGAACATTAAATAAGTATACCACTACTAATATTTTAGTACAAATTAGTATCAGTTTTGTACGCGCTGTGTAACCCTCAAATATTACTGTATAATTTTTTATTTGATTTAATAAAATGTCAAATCGTAAGCGTAATAATTCCCTTACAAATTATTTTTGTAAAAAAATAAAAACAACCGAGAATGAAACAAGTACAAGTTCTACATCGACCGCAATAATTACAAATACACTAACTACAACGGAATCTACAAATGATATTATTGATATTGGCTGCTGTTTAGATCAAAAGGTTAGTGATGGAATAAAATATAAATTACTTACTAATGTTTGGGTGCCCGATGATAAGTTTACGTTTCCTATGTCGGGAAATAGAAATTTAAAATTTCAATTAAATTGGATTAAACGATTTCCGTGGTTATGTTACACTAAAATGCAAGATTCTGGTGCGGTATGTAAATATTGTGCTATATTTTATCATAATTTTATCGGTAAAGGTGCACATCAAAAACCAGGATTATTGGTTACAAAACCTTTCAATAAATGGAAAAATGCAATAGAATGTTTTAACATACATAACAACACAGAGTATCATAAGAATAATGTTTTTATCGCAGAAAATTTTATTTCCGTTTATTGCAACAAAGAGCTAGATATTTGTCAAACAATCGATTCTGCACGTGCTAATCAAATTGCAGAAAATAAAAAAAAATTAATACCGGTTATTCAAACTATTATATTGTGTGGCCGTCAAGAATTGGCCCTTCGTGGTACATCTGACGCTGGGCCACTCACATCAGATGAGCCAATTCATAATGATGGTACTTTTAGAGCTCTTATGCGAATGCGAATGAACTTCGGTGATAAAATGATGACCGATCGCATTGAAAACGGCGCAATTAAAGCTATGTATATAAGTCCTACCATACAAAATAATTTAATCACTATCATCGGAAAAAATAATACAAGATCGTTTAGTAAATAGAATTAATAGGGCAAAATCATTTTCAATTTTAGTAGACGAGACAACTGATGTATCTCGAATCGAACAAATGTCATTTTGTGTTCGATACGTCGATGAAGATCCTGAACATCAATTTATTTTACGGGAAGATTTTTTAAAATTTGTGTCAGTAGAAAATACTACTGGCAAAAATATAGCCGATGTTATTTTAGAAACTATTAAATGTCTTGGTATAGATTCGAAGTATATGGTAGGGCAAGGATATGACGGGGCGGCATCAATGAGCGGTAATTTTAACGGAGTGCAAGCAATTATTCGAAAAGTACATCCAGCAGCACTTTATGTACACTGCAGTGCTCATTCTTTAAATTTAGCTCTCTCTCATTCGTGTAGTATTCAACATATTCGTAACTGTATTGGTACTATTAAATCGATAGGTAATTTTATTAAAGCATCTGCAATGCGCACAGAATTATTAAAAAAAATATATTAAAGAACAGTTTCCTGAATCTAAATGGACCAAACTTACATCAATGTGTGAGACATGCTGGGTGGAAAATCACGACGGACTTATACGATTTACAGAAATTTATAAAGCAATTGTAAATACATTAGATGAATTAAAGTTAAAACGTGATATTGAAACGTCATCAAAAGCTTTACAATTAGGAAAAAACTATTATAACCAGCGACTTTGTTATAAGTATGGTCACAGCTTCTATACTTTTTTACCCAAACATTACCACTGTGTAAGAATTTACAGTCTGTAAATTGTGATTTGACCGAAGCAATGGAATACGTTGATACTGTGTTACACGAAATACATGATATGCGGAATAATATGGATACTACATTTTCCAAGATTTTTGAAAAAGCAAAGGATCTCTTAAAATCAGTTGATAGTGAAGAAGACATAAAAATACCAAGAATCGTTGCACGTCAAAAACATCGAATTAACGTCATTACAAATTCACCTGAAGAATATTACCGCATAACAATAGCTATTCCTTTTTTTCGACGATTTCATTGAACAACTTCAAGCAAGGTTTAATAATCACAAAAAAACAAATTTCTTCGCTGTTCAAGTTGTTACCAAAAATATGCAACAAATTTGAAATAGATGCAAACGACTTCGAAATATATTCTGAATTTCTGGATATGGAAGTACTGCCAACAGAAATTCAACTCTGGAAAAGAAAATGGTCTAACAAACCAGAAAAAGACCAACCAAATTCAGCTATTGAAGCATACATTAAATGTAATTTTGAATATTTTCCAAACATATCTTTTCTTTTGAAGCTTTTAGCTACATTGCCAGTTTCAACTTCTACGCCAGAACGTACATTTTCAACCATGAAAAGATTAAAAAACTATTTACGCAACTCAACAGGCCAAGAACGACTTACAGGTTTAGCTCTTTTGAGTGTTCATAAGCAAATTCATATCGATCCGGATGAAGTTATTGATCGTTTCGCCAAAGAAAAAAAACCGACAAATAGATTTTGTGCTATAAAATATAATATATTATAATGCATTAACATAGTAAAATGTGATTTTTTTTTTTAAATAAGTGTTCTTTTAATTACTTAAAATGAAAATATTATTTGATTTAACCCCCCCGAAAATTTGTTCTAGCTACGGCCCTGGTTTATTAGCTTATTATATTCTGTGAAAGTTTATTGTTTTAAACTACAATGTCTGAAGACCATTTAAAGTGGCCTTATTTAAAACTTATTTCGAACAACAACTATCAACATCAGATACAACTGAAAAATCAAATTTACATTCAAATGCACGCTATGCATGCCAAAAATAAAATTGATATCAACTTCTATAAGTTCAAATTCAAATTTAAAAACTCACATCAAGGTAAGTTTATTTATAGTAAAATATATATGTTAAATAAAAATTATAAAATATATACATATTCCTCATGCATTATAATTATAATTATTCGTGACTTTAGAAAAATATCTGGTTAATGTTAAAGTTCAGCTGCCTATTATTATTATTAAATTGTTTTCAATAATATCAAAATAAATCACCATATTATAGTAAAGCAACAATTGTACAGCTTTGAAAACAACTCGAAAATTAATGATTAAAATTATTTTTGATCAATCTTATTTTTAAAACGTTTAAGTACTAGCTACCTACTCCTGTTTTAAAAAAATTTCACTAATTGTTATGATTTTGTTATTTTACAATATTATCTAAAGTAAAACTAAAACTAAAACTCGTAGGTATAAATTATCGTAATTTCGCATCAGTTGAAAATAAGTGGATAATTTAAAATGTGCGATTTTATGCGTTTATATTATTGATGTTAATACCTATTTTTCAGCATGTTCATCCAAGTGAATTAATTAAATTTAATGAGCTTGGAAAAAGGAAGCCGTACAATAAAATGTACTCAACCCAAAACAGTTGAAATTATCGGAAGTAGGAAAACTGTAAAATCTTAGTCAAACAGAATTTGATAAGGCTAACCTAGAATTCATTATAAATACTGTGTCACCTTTTTCTTTGATTGAGCACCCTGCATTTATAAAATATTGTCACTTAACATCGAATAAAGTTCCTATGTCCCGAAGAAGTTTGATGAGAAATGTAAGCTTATTGTTCAATGATATGATTCAACAACTGAAGACTGAACTAGAAAAAATTGAATATGTTTGCATTACTGCAGATTGTTGGAGTATTTTTCACAGGTAAGATATTATTAAATTATCAAAACTAAATTTTTATTGTTATTTAATAATAATATTAAACCTATGTTTACAAAATAAATTTATTGTAGATCGTATATGGGTTTTACAATTCATTGGCTAAACCCAATTACATTGGAACGTAATTCCTGCGCCCTAGCTTGTAGGCGTATGTTAGGGAGGCATACATACGATAATATAGCAGAAATAATTGAAAAAGTTCTTACAGAGTTTGACATACAGTCTAAAACCACTCTAATTGTCACAGATAACGCAGCAAATTTTGTTAAAGCTTTCAAGTAAGATATATATTTTAGAATGACTTATTTGTATTAGTTATAAATGTTATGATTTATAATAATTTGTTTTAACGAATTCATTAAGCTATGATCGTACACCAACTTTTTTAATTTTATTTAAAATTCTAATTTATACACAGTTCTGATAATCAGATTTTGTTTTATATTTTTCAACAGTATAAAAATACTAGAATTAATTAATTTCTAAACGCTGGTATACGATCATAATTTGTTTTTACTTTTTATAATAATAATATACTAATTGTATATATTTATATATTGTAATTTTTTGTAATGGTTATTCATTTTATTTTTATAATTACAATTATTATTACAAGTTTTTCAATTTTAAATGTATTTATATTGATTTCAGAGTGTTTGGTGCTAATAATGAAATTGACAATAGTGGTTATAATATTGAAATGTGTGAAATTGAAATTGAAAATGATGAAACATTGAGAACCATAAATATCACTGAAATACTTGATGGTCAAACTCAAAATACTCAAAACACAAATGATGTATTAGATATAAAATTGCCAAAACATCAAAGATGTGCTGCGCACACGTTAAATTTAATTGCAACAGTTGATATTCTAGAAGCAGAAAAAGATGGTTCATATAAAGTACTTAGTAGACGTGTGTTTGCTAAATGTCAATCTGTTTTCAATAAGCAGAATCAATCGACACAGTGTGCTGATAAAATTAAAGAAATTCTGGGAAGATATCTTATAACACCAAACGCTACCAGGCAAGTTAATATTATTTAAATTTCAATACTTTAAAATTAAATATCATGTATTATTATGACATATAAGTGTTTCATTATTAATAACAAAATAAATTACTATAATTTTCAGATGGAATTCGTTCTACGATGCCATAAAATATATTGTTGACCATATAGATAAAATGGATACAATATTCTCAGCATTTCAATTAACTCCTTTCTCAGGTCAAAGAGAGTCTTCATTTTTAATTGAATACTGCAAGGTAATATATTGTTATTAATTATAATGATAGGTATAATGAAAGAAATGTAATAGTTTAACAGTAAATTTACTAAAGAAAAAAAAATTTTTTTTTCTTATTAATTTGTCTTTACTCTGGGAAGAAGGAATTGAGAAGGAAATCAAGTTTTTCTTCAACGGGATGTATGATACTTATTGTTTTATTATCTTAGGTGATGAAACCAATTGCAACAGGGCTAGATGTTTTACAAGGTGAACAACATGTGTGTATTGGATATCTATTACCAACAATTACAGCTATAAACAAAGCCTTAAATGAATTTAATAATTTAAATTTCTGTAGACCATTGGTTCATGCTTTAAAAAATGGATTAACCAAAAGGTACTTTTATACATTTTTATAATATTCATTAGAACTCAATGAAAAATGATATATGTACGCCACTGTTATTTATAAAAGTTAAAACTTATTTATATAATTAAAATGGTACAGAACAATTTCATAAATAACGTTTATATTATTATTACCTTATGTCGCCCACATATTTATATATTTTAAATTTATAAATAATAATGCAATGTAATATTTAACGATTCTTAAGTTAAAACTAAATTATATCATTATAATGTGTTACATGGTACATTAAATATACATTATATTTTCAGGTTTAAAAATTACATGCAGTCAAAAACATTACAAGTTTCTTCGGCATTGGTACCAAAGTTTAAATTAATTTGGGCTAATCCCGAAGACAGAAACATCATAAAACAACATGTTATTGATCGTGTGCAATTTCATTTTGATCAAAACAAAAATCTTTCTTCTCTAAGTTCTTCAAATCTTGAAACAAGCAGTGAAGAAGAAGATGATTTTTTCAGTTTTTCCAATGATGAAATATCAGTTATTAACTCTGATTTCCAAACTTTAGTTACTAATTATTTATCAAATACTAACATTAAGGTACCACTTGATTTAACACTTGAATTAAAAAAAGCTTATATAGAATTTAATACAGCTATACCGTCATCTGCACCTGTAGAGAGATTGTTTAGTGCTGGTGGTCAATTATTTGACAAAAGGAGAGGATCCATTTCTGATAACAATTTTGAAATGTCTCTTTTGTTAAAATATAATAAATATTTTAAATAAAATAATAATTTTTGTTTTGTCCTTGTAATTAATTAATATTAGGTAGATAATATATTATAAATACATATATTTATGTTTATAAATAATTTCTATTTACATATAATATATGCTACACAGCCACATAAATGAGATTATCGATTATCTTATTTATATGTTACCTAAACGATATGAGGTAACTTTCAATAATGAATGCTGTAGTTATGACTTGACTATTTTATTATTTACCATGTTTAACATCAGTGGAAGTACAAAATTGGTAAAATTTAAATAATTGCATAATAATTCATAAGTTTGTAAAGACAACTTCTATAAATATAACTAACTATTTTAAATGTATAGTTATTTTTATATTCTATAACAGGTATTTAAATTTGTACGAAAAGCTTATACAAAATATGTAATTCCTTAAGATATTTAATGAAGGTTTAACATTTGTGGTTTTATTTTTAGATAAAAATATAATACAAAGTAATTTTATTTTTACTGATAATAATTGTTCATGTTGTGCTGAGCCTAGTCTTTTAAACTACACGGTGGCTGCATTTTGTCTACTCAGTATAGAAAAAATATTTGGGTGGTTGGTGTACTGCCTGTTTGATTATTAAAATTTATGTGAATCAATTAAAAATATTGGTATCTTAGTAGTTGGGAGAAAACTATTAAGGTGTTTTTTTTTTTTTTGGATGTACCACTTGGGTAAATTGATTTGAGTACGAGTTCAGGACTAAGATTTATTTTGAAATAGTAGGTTTTTTGATAGCTAGTTAATACTATTATGTATCATTTTAAAAAATTTCTCCGGTAATTTTATTGAGTGTAAAAAACTAATATAATGTGTGCAATTTTTTTTTTGAAATTAGAAAATTTTAACTTTTAACTAAGTTAAGTTACTTTTTTTTCAAAGTTAACTTTTAACTTAACGAGTTAACGAAAAAAATATGATTAACTTTTAATTTAACTTAACATTATTATTTTAAAATAACTTAACTTAACGAGTTAAAAAAAATCGTTAACTTGCCCAGCCTTGCCAAATGGACATTATATAAGTATGTCGTATATTTAATTAACCGTAATAAATCAATTTTGATAAATAAATACAATATTTTGATGTTATCAATTTTTCTTAAAAATTAATGGACTTACGACAATTTTTGTAGAATGCTTTTTTGTAGGAAATATTAAAATACATTAATTAGGTTCTTAAATTTTTACGCTAAGTACCGTAGTTTCTGAATTAAATAATATAATAAGAAAACTACTCCCTTTTGTCATATTCAACCCTGAAGGGGTTGAGTGAGACCTTCCAAATTTTACCCAAATTACTTACTCTTATAACTTAACAAATGAAGAAGGTACTGTGTTAACTTTTCAAAATAAAATATTCTACCTATATAAATAAGGACCACCCTAATATACACCTAACAATAATCCGTCTATACACTGAAATGTAAAGCCACTGCCCTTGTCGGGATATTTAGTTTGCTCTCTCATTAATTTTGCAAATGCTTTTACAACGATTTCTTGTACGCCACTATCAGTGAAAACCTCCCTAGCCAAAGTTTTAAAAGCACGGTTTCCGATGATTGTTCTTTGTGGATATTATATGTTGCTTCTAGTTTTAAATTGAACTTTATAGGGTGTTTGCTCGCAATTGATTTTAATAGATTGACTAGTTCAGAGTTAATCAGATCCAAGAAGTATACATAGTTTTTTATACAATTGGTATTTTGAACGTAATACCAGGTGACTAGGTACGGTTCGAGGACGTCGATATTTCTACAAACCCAGGGGACTGTACTAGATTCAAGCGCGCTTTTTCAGCAATTATAGCTGACTTTGTGTTGGCTGAGGAAACACGTTTACCGTTTTCACCCATAGTATATGAATATTTAAAAAAAAATAACCTAGTCAGTCTATATCCCCTCTATAAAAAATTTAAATTAGTAACCTTCATTATCGTAGAATCCAAGATTTTCAATAATGTTTAGAACTTCTATACATTCATCGTCATCAAGTTTCGAAAATTTGTCCATCGCGTTATCTTGCACTGTTGATATGGGAGCAGTTTGGATAAGCGGTTCTGTGGTATCTCGTACAGAAGACCCTCCAGCCGGTATATCGGGAACGAAAATGTTTGGTGCGATCTGAATATTTCCTATCAGCGGTACTGGAATTCCAACTAGTGATAAATATTATATAAATAAATATTTAAAGCCGAAAACAAAAATACGTACCATGACATTTTTAAAATGTTTTTTGAGGTTGGACTTGTAACTAAACGTTACAGAACAAATTGTACATGGGTAACGCAGACCCGTGTGCGTTTTTTGGTGAGCAGTCAAATTACGTTTTGCCGTGAACTCTGAAGTACATTGTTCACATTTAAACAATCTTAAATTATCAATGACAAAGAGAGGATTATAACGGTAAAGAGTGTTTCTTATATAAAAGGCATCTACCGTCAAAGGACGGGGCAGGCTCACGATAACCCAATGAAAAGCCGGCTACACTCTCTGGTCAACATACCTGTATCGGTAGTGTATGAGCACGAGTCTTCTCTAACATTTTCTACACTGCGGTCAGCGAGCGCTTAACGCGATATTCACCACGTGATTTACTTTTTACATATAAAATTATTTTTTCGTTAGTTCAGTGATATATCGCATATACAATTTTTTTATTTACCACCAATTGCTATTATTTTGTTAGTGATTATCACATCTATCGCCTGGAAAACGTAAGTTTTTTTTTACATTATTCATAAATTATTTGAGGCCTACGTATAACTTGATTTTTAGATGTCGGTTGATTCGTCGTCTAGTATGCCGTGGTTTAACGGGGATAGCTACGTAGTAGGATCAAAAAGTTCCCGGAATTTATTTATAGAAAAAAAACTATTTTTCTTATCAAATATCTGTTTATTGGAATTAAAAATAGACATTATTAGCTATCTGTAGGTTTTGTCGTTAAAATTACATTAGTCTCATGTGAGTCGTAATCGTGTCCATACGAAACGGAGTTTACGCATATTTTCAAAATGTCACAATTTGAACAACGCGCTAACATTAAATTTTGTTTTAAACTTGGAAAAACTGCTGCAGAAACACTTGAATGTTTGAAAACAGTTTATGGCGATGAAGCATTAAAGAAAACAGCCGTTTATGATTGGTTTAAACGGTTCAAAAATGGTCAAGAGTCAATTCGGCGAAAAAGGCAAAGAAAATGGGAAAATGGTTGGTTTTTGCATCATGACAATGCACCGTGCCACTCGTCTTTTGCAGTACAATTATGGATAAACAACAAAGACCGGCGGGCGGCGAGTAAAAAATACACATACAGCAAAGGAATAAACATGGTTTAAAGGAATATTTGAAGAACCTGATAAAAAAACTAGTGTACAAAGAAGAAAATATAACAAAAAAAAATAAAAAGTTTTAATTAAAATTAAAATTTTGAATAGTTTTGATATATTAAATTGTATTAAAAAAAAAATTATTTTTTTTTTTTTTTTTACTTTTCTGTTTAATATTATATTATATTGAATTTTAACATACCTGCCTATAATTAAAAGTATTAACATTTATTTTTTATAATTATATTACACAATAAAATTCTATACTTATTAAAAACTATATTTAAAATGACAAATTTTTTGGTCGAAATATATTAATTTTTGCAATGTTTATTAGTTTTATTGTTATATAATTATATTTTAGAATAGTTAAGAGTAGAGTTATAAATGTAACCTTTGATAGAGGGGCAGACGGAATGCAATGTGTTGTTGACAAAAATCCTTAGAATAGACCCTGTCCTATACGTTTAGCGTAATTCCAAACCTAACTTTTAAACTTAGACATTGTTATGCGTTAGAAAGAAAATTTATATTTTAATGCCGTTTCCGTGAATCCGAAATTGTCTCATCAAGGCTTCGATAAATAACAATGGAAAAAGAAATGACTATAATAAACTAATAAAACGATTCGTAGAAATGTCCACGTCGCTGTCGTGTACGTACTGCGTATTATATACGTACATTAATCTACCGTCCTGTCATTTTACGATAATACTGTTTATGAAACATTTATTTTTAGAATAGTATGTACGGAAGTTATCAACATATCTTTTTAAATATATTATTAAAATTTAATGAATTCAGTAACTATTGTTTCAAGCACACGTGAATTAAATACACGGACTTTTAAATTTAAGTAGATGTCAACAAAAAATACGTAATCACGTGAATCTTAATTCACGTTCAAATTCGAGAGCTCTAATTTAATTATTTTTGTTCTGCTATAAACAGTCAGCACACCCACACACCCAGCTTTTGTTTCACACAGAAGTAAGATGGCTATGTTGTGGACGTGTCCTACAAAGATTTTATGAACTTAGAGAGGAATTATTATTGTTTTTTATTTGTAAAGAATCACAATATGCTGATTTTCTCAGTGATGATTCCTGGTGTGCCAAAGTAGCCTTTCTAGCAGATATATTTGAAAAACTGAATTACTTAAACAAGTGCATGCAAGGAAAGCAAGAGAATATTCAATCATCTACAGGTTAGATCAGTTCTTTTCAACAGAAGTTGTTATTATGGATTTCAAAAATTGAAAAACAGACTAATTGGGATATGTTTGATCTTGTCACATTAATTCAGGACTTACAAACTTAATTTAAAAAAGTCTACGTTTGCTTTATGAAAATATAAAAAAGTATTTTCCGTCTTTGGATGTCTCATTGATGGATTGGATGAGAAATCCTTTCATTGATTCAGCATACGAAACTGCATTGTTTATCACTAATGAAGAAAGTGAATTGATAGATATAAAAAATTGACCGTGGTCTTAAGCTACAGTACTCTAAATTAGTTGAAAATACTGCGAGAGAGTCAAAGTTAAAAAAAATCAAAATAAATGTAAATGTCTCATCTTTTTGGATAAATCTATTAAATGAGTATCCCAAGATTTCAAGAAAAGCTATGAATGCAATACCGCCTTTTTCTACATCTTATATTTGTGAAGCAGCATTCTCTTCCATGAATGCCATCAAAACTAAAAATCTATCACAACTGAAGAAATTGGAAGACGACATGAGGGTGTGTTTATCAACCATTCAACTACGAAGGAAGTTAATAATGAAGAGAAAACGGTCCAAAATTTCTCACTAAGATTAGATTTTTTATAAAAATTGTAATGTATCTTGTTTTTACATTTCAATAAATTAAATATTTAGAATAATTATAATAATATTTTTTTCTATCCAACCATTTTTAATTGTTTGCTAATAATATTATACTGATATAACTACTTTGGTATTAATAATTAATATGAAGAAAGTATAGTATAAAAAAAATATATAGCTACTACCTATACATATAAAAGTCAGTGACATGTGTGCCGCAACTAAATATAGGTTGGGATTAGAGTGCGCAAGGGAAAAAGGTTGGGAAACGCAGCTCTAAATTGTCTTTCGATCAAATAAGATTCTAAGAGGTGCATCTTTCCGTATGTTGCGGGGTCCGACCAGTTTTTCCGAGTTGCCCGGAGACACTCAACCCCTTTGTATAACCACGAGGTTATCTCTTCCGGGCAGTAAACCCGGATGTCTCCAGGAGTCCCACCGGAGAGCCGACTCACCTCGGGCACCATATTGAGTGACCGCCGCGGCCAGGGCACGAAAGATTATCGCCTGAGTCAAACCCCTTCTGCTAAGGCGGTACTCCCACAACCACCACGAGTCCTTCCTCAAGTGTGCCTTTCCCGGTGCGGGCGAGCTCGAGTCCTCGGTGAGTCCACGCGGTCGTGCGCCTAGGGTCCGACACCCCCGGAGCGTCGAGGCGCTACTAGCAAGCCGACTCGATGGGGCTTACTCCGAGTCCCGTAGTACGAGGTTCAAACCCGGCATTCAGGCCCTCGCAACTGCCTTGTCCGCAATCAGGGCACCGCTGAGTGTACCGCGATGACCCCCTTTGGTGCGTATGGTTTTGATCTTTATTGACAGATTGCCGTTTCTGCCGGTGCCTCTCTCGTATCAAGTCCCGAGCCGGCTGAATACGCGCACGTGCTTCGCCCGAAGGGTGGTCTGGCTCCTATGGTTCGAGCTCTCGGTCTAGGCAAGAATTTATTCATAGGGAGTGAGGGCACCCAATTCGCCCCGCGAGATATCCCGTTCCTCACTCACGGCTATGCGGGTCTTAGTGAGGAGGGCGTTCAACGATCCTTTGGGGGCGCTGTCTTAGGGCCCTTGATCCGGCTATCGGGTCCCGCTTCGCCTGCCACTATCCGGTATTTAGCAGGTTTTCACCCCGCCGCCATCGATGACAACGACGGTCGTTTCGGCTAGGCCCACTCGGACGATTTGTGCCCGCGTGATAGGAAAGACTGTCCCCATGTCTCTGGCAATGCGCCGTGTCCTTCACGTACGCACTCTAGCCACACGCCTTTTCCGCTACATTTTTAAAATCAGGGGTCCGGGTCGTGCTCGCGGGATCGTCCTACATCTTTACGTTCTAGGACTTCCCGGGAGAAGTTTTTGAACGCAAGGAACATGGCCTCCTTGGAGGTCATGGTATCGCAGTCGCACGGCCAGTCCACACCTTCCACTTGCGCTGCGGCTGCGAGCTTGCTCCTTTCCTGGATATATGCTGGGCAATCGAACAGCACATGCTCCGCGGTTTCCTCTGGAAGACCGCATCGGAAACTCGCCTCGCCTCGAAGGTTGAAACGACAGAGCGACAAATTGAAGTTTCCGTGTCCAGACACGAAATGCGAGATGTAGTGGTTCGGAGCGAACCACGGCCTTTCCAGTCTGCGCCGGACGTCCGGGAATCAAACTGCCGTCCGTCTACCTTTGTCATTGACGACCCATCTCTCCTGCCAGAGGCGTATGGTAGTCTCGTAGTACTGTTTCGCCTTTACAGCAACCTCTGACGCCGACTTGTTTCCTCTCCTCACGGCGCCCTTGTCTCGTTCGATCTTAGTCAGCCGAACTAATTCTAAGTCGAGGGGAGGTATTCCGGCTATGGCCTGAAGCGCCATCGCCGACGTGGTCTTATACGCGCCCCTTATTGGGCGGTGTTTAGCCGTGTTCTGTGCCGGTACTGGGACATGCAGCGCTCGGCTCATACCACACTAATTTGTTCAGAATCCTTGTCGTCCTTTCTTTAAGGCCCCAGCTTGCCTTAGCCACAGATATTAGTCGACTATTAGCGCTACCGAGGACGCAGGCTTTTCCGCCAGATGGGAGCTAAACTTTCTTTGCGGGTCAAATGTGACCAGGTATTTCGCCTCCGGGGTCATTTTTACCTTGTCCCCCCAAGTCACAAGTCTAGTGGCTTAATTAGTTGGCCCTTGATCCACAAAGTGTGCGACTTGGCCACCGAGAAGGTGAGTTTCCTGTCAGTGGCCCACCTCGACGCTATTTCTAGTTCGCGCGTTCCATGAGCTCCAGACGGTGTTTCTCGGAGATAAGTAACGCGAAATTGTCCGCCTAGGCGACTATCTCTGTCCCGGGTGGGAGATCGCCGGACAAGAGCGGGTTGACCGCGTACCTCCAGAGGTCGGGCCCGAACTCCGTGCCCTGCGGGCAACCCTTCGTTAGGGTCTTCAACCCAGAGCCGCATTTCAACTTTTCTAGATCTTTTATTAATTGCGCCCACCAGAGGCAGTCAAATGCCCCCGATATATCCAGTAATACGCCTACAACGTATTTCTCCCGCCTTTCATCTGACCAGCCGAAGGCGTGTGTCATTGCATCTACGGTCGATAGGTTCTTGGTGAAATCAAATTGTCTGGCAGACATATGGATGTCCGTATCTTTACGGATTCTCGCCACGATGAGGTGTTCCATTGCCTTAGCTAGAACTGGGAGTAAGCTAATGGGTCGGTACGACCTAGCCTCCGTCGGGTTCTTATCTAGCGATTTCCTAATGAAGACCAGCTCCGCGTTCTTCCACCGGCTCAGGAATGTCCTCGTAGCTACTGAGGTATTGAACGCAAACGTAATTTGGTTTTTGATGACGGGCCACGCTTGCCGCAGGATTTCTGCCATGATCCCGTCTAGGCCCGGAGCCTTGCATGTTTTCATCCGCCATATGGCATCTCTTACCTCATCAACCGTGCACGGTTCAACCGGGTCGAACGTCGGACTAAGCCCAGGTAATGTTAACTCGAATCTACCCACATAAACGCCGGTCTCTCTACGGATTTCCGCCTGTCCTGCGGTTTCCGTAGACTCGCTATCCTTAGGGACCAGTTGTTCGAGAAGTCTCTGGCCGGTCTCCCTAAGTGAACTTGTAAATGTTCCGTCCATTTTCCTGATGGACACTGGTAATTTCTCCGAGGGTCGTGTTCCCCCGTATTTTAGACATTTATAAACGGGTCCCCAGGGTTCTTCGTTCCCGGTGCCGGTAACCAACGAGCGTCAGGCCGTCCGTCTTGCTTTAAAGCAGGCGTAGTTATATCTCCGCTTGAGGTCTAAGTACTTCCTCCTTAAGGCTCTCTTTCTGAACGCTTTGTGTTCTGCACACAGTTTGCGTTTCCACCGCTCCAATCGGGCGAGATCGCTACCGAGGTCCGAGCTCCACCAGAGAGGCGGTTTCAGCTGTCCGACCACGTCCCATTTCTTGTGGATATCACAAGCTTAGGTTAGGTGTGGCGCTTCCAGGGGGACTGTCTGCTCCTTGCACTAGCTTTGGCTCGTGGTAGACGGGCGTGTATACGAAGAGGCCTTCCGGGTTACGCATATTATCGGTTACTACCAATTCGCCTAAGGTCGATTCTTATGTGCAGTCGCTGGGCTCACTGTCCCTAGCTTTGACCACGCGGTTATGGGCTTTTCGCCTTTTCTGTCGAGCTCTTTGTTTGTGGCGCCGGGCCCCGTTTCGGGACCTGGCGCGGGCCGCATTTCCGTCCGTCTTTTCGACCGCAACGGCCGCGTCGCTAGGCGAGCTCACATCAGGTATCGGGCTGCACAGCTCCGACCGCGTTTTTACAAACGACGCAGGTGGCGGGGCCCCCGGATCCGATCCCCCGCCTATGGGAGTGTCCATGTTAGCCTGTCCGTCCATAAGTTTTTGCGGGTCTGCTAGATCCGGCGTCGACCAAGTCACCGGACCCCCTTGTAAACCGAACGGGTGGTCCGTTTATTCAGGGCGGAGTCTCAGACTCTAACGTCGGTAGAGCGCTAAGACCATGCCCTGCGCCCGACCACCCAGCCAAGGGCAGCCCGCTGCGTCGGCCCAAACGTAACCGCCGATTGTTTCCCCTCCAAGATTTTAATCTCATAGGTGGTTCTCCGACTCCCCCAAATAGGTAGGGTCGCCCAGGGAGACCCCCGAGGGTGATCCCCCAGTGTTTTTCCCGTGAGTGCCTTCTAGGCTGCAAGCGGCGGTCCCGGGCCAACCAGCAAAGTTCAGATCCAGTTCTCGTCCCCCTCTGAGAGGACCCCCGGGCCCAGTCACTCAAGTCCAGACCCCGGTCTAATGCTCCTATGGCCCGACTCCCTCTAGCGGAGTCGTTTCTATCGGTCCCCAGGTTGTTAAGTTAAGGGCCGTCCTCGGTCGTGCCCTCGTCACGCCGATTTATTCCGTCATCGCCCACTACTCCCAGCCGGCAGGGTGCATGCTTGTTCCGCGTTTGGGACCGAGAGCGTCGTTCAAAAAAATTTTGAACTATCGATTGAATACAGCGCTTATCGATTACCAAATATTATCAATAATTATGATAATTTTGATTTGATTAATTTCGATATACTCATCAATTTGTTATTTGAGATTCGAGTGATTCGACTATCGTGGTTTGTTTTTTTAGTTTTTTATTTTTGTCAATTTGTCAGTTATCTTTGAAATGTCGATCCCAAAACCAAATAGTTCAATCGCTTGGTAGCATTTTATTAAAGACCCAAATACCCAGATGAGGCCATTTGTAAGCACTGTAAAAAAGCCTAAAAACGATCAAATGGAACTACTAATCTGTTGGACCATTTAAAAAGGAAACATTTTACTGTGTTAAACCGTTGTAATTTACAAAAACAGATCGAAGATGATACAAATTAACTAGGTAAGTGATACCTATTTAGATTTTAAAATATCCTGAAAGTAAAAGATTCTAGTGGAATTAGTAATTAATAATTTAGTATTTACTTCAAAATCTCATTAGTTAACTAAAATAATATAGTAATTTTGATTTTGATTTTTTAAATAGGAACATCAGGGGAACATTCGCAATCTGCAAGTGTTCTGCCTTATAGTAGTTCAGTAACTGTGACCAATTATAATTTTGAAACTGGCAAAAAACACAAACAACTATGTTGCAGCGGTACCATAATGTAATAATAAAAAGTATTATCGTTTACGGAGGAACAGCCGATCGACACATACATACAATCACTTGTGCGCACCAGCCGTTATTTTTATATTTATTATTGTTTTAATTATATTTTGTTTCGTGTGAATTATATAATATGCAAATGAGGTATTGGTGCGTTATCTGCTGCCGCCGGCTCACCGGTGCGCGCAACTTAACAATGGCCGCCGCAATTTTTGTCTTCTGCCATACGTCATCGCGCAAAGACTAAACGGCCGTTTTATATTATACATATTATTTTTTATCGTATTTTGTTGCGCAAATCGCTTTTTTCTTAGTCTATTATTTTATTATATTGCGTGGGCGCTAATCGCCATATTTTTATTGTTATATTATTATTAAAATTAAATTATACTTAGTGTGCTAATCGCAAACCATATTTTCTACATATTTAAATATTTTTATACATTTTTTTTATATTGCTCGTTTATTTGTTATTTGTGAAATTTATCAATTATTATAGCCATATTTAGGACCAGCTGGCCAGTCTGCGCTCCACAAATTGTGAGTTTTTATTATTAGTATTAATTTTGAAACGTTTAAAGAATTGCATTGAGCTCACACAAATAAAATCTTCAAGGTCTTTATTTAATATACCAATAGACTCTTTTGGGTTCAAAACATATCGGTTTATATTATCTTCTTCTGTATCCATATTAACCCTTTCGCTACCATTGTCCATTGCAATGGACATGACTTTATTTTATTTTCTACAATTTACTACGTACCCAAACTAATTAAATTACGTATGTATATTTATCTAAAACTAGTGTTAATTAAAATAAAAATATTTTTAGACTTCTAACTAAGATCGTTTTTCGTGAAAAAATGATAATACAAAAAAAAAATGTTGTATACTTTTGTGTTATCAAAAACTGAAATATATTTTAACTTATTCACTGAAATATAAGTGTTGGTAACACTGAATATTTTTTTTTTGGTAAAAGGTATCTCGAATGATAAAATGTTGTTGATTAATCCTACCTTGGTATCATACACCACAAGTAATACATGATAAAATGTATGTCCATTGAAATGGATAGTGGGAATATCGGGTTTTTTTTTTTTTTATACATTTACATTATTCATACATTTCTTATATATCTAGCGTAATACAATTTGTACATTTTTTTTTTTTTAAATTAATTTAACTTATGAGTTGATTAGTTGTTTAGTATTGTTCTGATGAAACCAATGATGAAGATGATGAAGATGATTCTGGAGGTAGCAAGATATCTTGAGGTAGCCGTGGCTTTAGTCTACGGTTTTTAGTTTTTTTCCCAATTTTGAAGTGAAGGGCGCCTTCTGTTGTTTTAAGTTTCGTATGAAAATTTTTAAATTATTCAATTATCCATGTGTTTATGTACGGTATTCCAGTGTCATTATGGAGTTGTGTGTTTCGCATGAACCATGGGGCTTTAAGAGCTATTCTGAGAAATTTATTTTGTATCGTTTGTAATTTTTTAATTTTTGTTTGGGATGCGGCTGCCCATATTGGGCATGCATATGTAATTAGTGGTCTTATTATTGATGTGTATATTAGAAGTGAGCATTTAATTTGAAGTGTTGAGCTGTAATTTATTAGGGGGTATAAGATTTTCAAATGTGTATAGGCTTGGTTTAATTTTTTATTTATATGCATTTTCCATGTTAATTTTTCATCAAGGTGTACTCCAAGATATTTAATAGATTGATCCTTATTATTCCATAATATAGGCTAGTTTTTGATTTTTAATTGGGTTGGATCTGAGTATCTTTTTAGGCTAAATATTTTAGCTTCGCTCTTAGTTGGGTTAAGAGCGAGTTTCCATCTTGTAAACCAGTCTGAGATTTGATCTAAAGAAATTTGTAGATCTGTTATTGAATTTTCAAGATTTTTATGTTGTGTTAAGATAACAGTATCATCAGCGTACATTGCTAATTGGCATTTTTGTGGGACTGGGATATCGTAGCAAAAAATATTAAACAAGGTGGGCCCAAGAACCGACCCCTGTGGGACTCCTGCTTTTATTGGATGTTCTTCAGAGGTAACAGTATCTATCCTTACTTTGAACGTGCGATTTGTGATAAATGAGGTTATTATATTATATAGATAGGTTGGCAGTTTTAGTTTTCTTAATTTGGACATAAGACCTTGGTGCCAGACCTTGTCGAAGGCCTGTGCGACATCAAGAAAGGCAGTGGTTGTGTATTTTTTATTTTCAAATCCATCTACTATTATTTCTGAAATTCGCTGAAGTTGATGACATGTGGAGTGGTGAGATTTGAAGCCGAATTGGTGATGTGGAATAATTTTTAGGTATGGTTTCATTCTGTGCAGCATTATCCTTTCTAATAGTTTGGAGAGGGTAGGTAGCAGACTAATTGATCTGTAACTTTCCGGTAAACTGTTTGGTTTCCCAGGTTTGTGTATAGGAATGATAATTGCTTGTTTCCAGGTGTTTGGAAAATATCCTATTCTTAAAATGGAGTTTAAAAGACTGGCTAAGAACGCAAGTGCTTTTGGGGTAAGGTTTTTGAGAATTTTATTGGTAATAAGGTAGTGTCCGGGACTTTTTTTATTTGCAAGTCTGTCTATTATCTGTTTTATTTCCTGAGTACTGCATGGCTGGATAGTATTTGTTTCTGTGGAATAAATATTTGGAGAGTCTATTTCCTGTGTTATATCTTTGGTAGTAGCCTCAGTTGTAAAACAATTTTCAAAGTGCTGGGCAAAAATTTTGCATTTGTCGTTATTTGTTTCGAATTTTGCTAGTCCAACTTTAAGGGGAGGAATAGTGTCTCTTTGTTTGAGTATTCTTTTTGTGGCGGTCCATAGGCTGGCGTCATTTGGATTCAGTTTTGATAGATATGTTTTGTAGGATTTAAATCTATTGTTATCAATTTCCCATTAGACTCTTCGTGTTAATTGGTTTAATCGTTTTTTAATTTCTATTGTTCTCGTTCTTTGCCATATTCTTCTGGCTTTGTGTTTTTCTTTTATTAGGTGTTGAATGTGGAGCGGTAGAGAGGAGTTTTCTCGTGATTTACTCTTATTTGGATTTTCAGGTGCCAAAGCTGATTTGATTGCATTTTTAATTGATTCTGTTAAGTGTTGTATATTAATGTCTATTTCATTGTTATTTTGATGAGATCTGTTTAAAATAAGGTTTTTGTTGAGATTTTCTCTGAAAATGTCCCAGTTTATTGGCCGGTTTATTAGTTTTGGGGTTTGAGGAGTTAATTCCATTTGTTCGTACAAAGTGGTGATGACTGGTACGTGATCCGAATCTAGTTCATTCGCAACTTGGTGATATAACTGTGTTGTGAGATTTGAGACTAGAGCGATGTCTAATATATCTGGTTGTCTACCTGTTCTGTGGAAGGTGGGTTTGGAAGGTGGTGATATTATAATTCTCAATTCAGATGTGAATTGGAATAGTTTATTACCATTTGGGTTTGTTTTTAGGCAACCCCATATTTCATTTTTGGAGTTTAAATCTCCTAGGAGTATGGTTGGGTTTTCATTGAAAAGTACATTTATGTCATCTCTTTGAATTTTTTTTTTTGGCGGATTGTAGGCAGATATTATTTTAATTTCAGATTTATCTGTTGAAACCATTATGGAGATTGCTTCAATATTGATCAGTTCGGGATTGGTTAGCTGGTGATGTTTAATAGTTCTTTTTATTAGGATTGCTACTCCTCCTGATGAGTGGATGGTGTCTCTATCCTTTCTGTATATATTATAACCGTTGATCTTGAATGTTTCTGTGTTTTTGAGATGAGTTTCTGTTATGCATGCTATGTCTATCTTGTGGCGGGATAGAAATTCCATAAGTGAAGATTTTTTGGATTTAATGCCATTTGCATTCCAGTTAACGAGTTTGATTTCTTTTAAATTAATGGATGTCATTTAAACCGGATAAAGATAGATTGTTTGAAATTGAGTTGAAGATGGAACTAATGATGGACTGTATGTTAAGTAGAATGTTTTCAATAAATTGGGTTATTGTTTTTTGGAGGTTTTCGTTTAGCGATTCGGAGTATGTATGTTCCTCGTTTTTACCAGTATTTTGGGTAGGATTTGTATTTCCTTTGAGTATATTTGCGTAGGAGTTCAGATTTATTGTATTTTTTGTGAGATTATTGGCGATTTCATTAATTTTTGAGTCTTTTGGTGGAACATTTTCGATTAATTGAGGTTTTTTGATGTAGTTCATTTTTTTATTTTTAATATTTTTAAAATAGGTGCAACCCTTATAATTTTCCGGATGAGCTCCATTAAAATTTACACAGTTAGGTGGAGTTTCTGATGTTTTATCACAGTTTGAATAATGATGTGAGAGATTACATTTCACACATCGTGGTTGAAGTTTACAGGACATGTGTAGGTGTCCGAATCTTTGGCAATTTGTACATTGGGGAGGATTTTTCGATTTCCGACGTGGTTCGGTTATGACTATGCAATTTAGAAGCTTGTTGATTTTGAAAATGTCTTGTGATTTATGATGATTAGTCAGTTGAACTGCCATTAGTGGGGTTGGGGTTTTATATTTGTTGGTAAGTCTGGTTACTGATTTTACTGGATATTCTAGGATTTTTAATTCTTCCATTACTTCAAATTCGGTTATTGACATTGGCAAATTTCTTATGATTGCGGAGATATCTTTCTCAGTTTTCAATCTATAGGTATAATATTCATATTTTTTTTCGTCAAGATATTTGGTTAGAGCACGGAAGTCATCTACGGTTTCTAGGTTCACTTTTATTCTGTCAAATTTAGATGTGACAATAAATTCATTACTAATGATTTTCGATATTTCGTTGCGAAATTGAGAATATTGTGTTATGTTTAATATGAATAGTGGGGGAATTTTGAGAGTATCATCGATCGTTTCGGAGTGTATTGAGTGATTGTTTTGATTATCAGTTTGAGCGATATGAAGTGCGTCGTCGTTGAAGGTAAACATTTCATGATCATTGGTTTTAGTGTTATCTAGTATGGGATAACGATTTGGTGTGGTGAATGAATTTTTGGTTGGCGAGTCGAATACTTTTGACGTTCTTCTGGGAGATCTAAAATCGTCATCGGAGTTGGGAGTTGGGTGTCGGTCAAGATCATCGTTGTCTTCGTTTTTTTTTAATTTTTTTTATGATGATTGGTGGGATTCTGCGCTCATTACTAGAATGTGTGCGTGTAGTTTTTTGTTTTGTTGGATTTGATGTAGAACTCATTTTAATCGGTGTATGTACTGTATGGCTATTAGTGTATGAGCGATAGCGGGCTAATCGCCCGTAGGCGCGGGTTTAGTTCACGACACGGTATTTATGTTGGTGGACTTTGTACATAGATATAAAAGGTATACATACCAAATAATGATTTCTTGTCTTAATTGCTATTTAACTCACAGCTATCGAGAGCTATCGATACGTTTCGCGGAATATACGTGTGACCACTACGGTGTCTGGACACGAACTAGGAATATCGGGTAAATTACAATTATAGTTTATAACGGTTAAAGTTTTTTTTAGAATTTGATCTTTGTGGTATTGTCATCATTATCGTATGACGTAATTATCGTAATAATATAAAAAAAATTTGTGTTTAGTTGATATTCTGTATCAGTACCGCCTGTATTCGCTCGCATGTCACGTTTTTTTATTATTATTTCAAGTTTTTATATACTATGACGTTAAACGAAAAACAAATTCTGAGCTTTTTAGATGACGGAACAGTTAGTGATATAGATATATTAAATAGTGAGTCAGAGAATGAACTCGAAAATTTATTAAATAAATTTGCGAATGATGATTTCTCTGCCGAATTCGATAATGAAATGCTGGCTAATATAGAAAAAGACTTACCCGAAGAAGACGACCAAACAACAAATGCAACTCAACAGTTTGGAAATGAAGTCTTTGATATAACACCAGTGCAGTTTCCATTTGTCCAAAAAAAAGATATCAAATGGGTAAATAAACCATTTCAAGAGCCGTATATAAATCTAACAGATTTAGAACCAATAGATTGTCCCTCCACTATACCACAACCGTACGAATATTTCACTAAATATTTTAACCAAAAAATATTCGAAGACATATCATTTCATACAAATTTATATGCAGTTCAAATAATGACTTTTCTTTTAAATCTACATCACCTTTGGAAATAAGATCATTTATTGCAATACAAATGATGATGGGTGTTTTGAAGTACCCAAGGATCGGGATGTACTGGGAACAAAAATTTCGTGTGAATTTAATTGCTGATACAATGGCCAGAAATAGATTTTATTCTATTCGACAAAATATTCATATCATTAACAACATGGATACTCCTTGTAATAATACCGATAAATTTGTGAAAATTCGTCCATTATTTGATGCTTTAAATAATCGATGTAGACAATTACCAGTAGAAAGAAACCTTAGTGTTGATGAACAAATAGTTCCTTTTAAAGGCCAATTGGTTGTAAAACAATATATGAAAGGGAAACCGAATCCATGGGGCATTAAAATATTTTTACTTTGTGGTCAAAGTGGCATTGTCTATAACATGATTCTTTATCAAGGAGCTTCAACTAATATTAACAAGAATCTACAAAAAAAATTTTGGTCTAGGTGGAGCAGTTGTCCTCGATCACACTAAACATCTTACGCCAAATCGACATTTTCTTTTCTTCGATAATTCTTTTTCTTCGTATAATTTATTTTATGCACTCACTGCACGTCAAATATATGCAGCAGGCACAATTCGAATAAATCGATTTTTTAGTCCACCAGTTTTATCCGATAAAGTTATTATGAAAATGGGGAGAGGAACTTCCTATGATGTAACTTCAACATTAGGGGTAGGACTATTAAAATGGTGCGATAACAATGCAATAACCATGGCATCTAACTTCATTAATTCAGGAAACCCGGAAACTGTTTCTCGTTGGGACAAAAAAAACAAACAATATATTTACATCGAAAGACCAGAAATTATCAAACTATATAATAAATCCATGTTGGGAGTGAACAAACATGATCAACTGCCAAGTAATTATCGCGTGTACATGAAATCTAAAAAATGGACGCTGCGTATGATAACTCATGCTTTTGATATGGCTGTGGCAAATTCTTGGCTCGAATATAAACAAGACGCAAAAAATATAGGAATATCAAAAAATGATCAAAAACATTTGTTGCATTTTAAAACTACTTTGGCTGAAGAGCTAGTAATGGTTGGACGATTCAGCCCCGGAAAAAAAAGGGTCGTCCAACATCTTCACCATCCAGTAGTACAAGATCTGCAGATAGTTGTTCACCAACACCTGCTAAAATATCGTCAAAAATATTGGAGTTTCGACCAACGGAAGGTGTAAGCAAAGATCTTTTTGGACATTTTCCAGGGTATGATGATAAAAAAAGAAGCAACACGATGCAAAAATAAAAAATGTACAGGTAAAACACATGTTGTATGTAATAAATGTAAGATTCATTTGTGTTTTACACCAAAAAAAAATTGTTTTTTTGATTTTCATTGTAATTAATTTTAATAAAAGTTTTATGTTTTTTTTTACATTTAGCATTATTATTGTATTATTTTATACCATAAATCCCAATGTCCATTCCAATAGACATACCTGTAACTTGTTAGCAATAAAAAAAAAAAAAAAAATTGGTATATCATATTAAAAGGCCATACATTTCATATCTGAACAAAGAAAAATTGTTGTTTCAAAAAAATTAATTTTGTAGTGAAAGGATTAAGAACTGCAATCATTTTTCTTTTTGTGTCTACTGGTACGTGTGGATCGAAAAACGATAACGCAGCTGCTTCGGGTGATAGATACCACAAATGGCCACACATTTTTTTAATTGTGACTTCAGATATACTTTTATCAATAGACTGGTATCTTATTAAATCTTTTAAAAAATTTACAACTTGGTAAGGTGCTTTCGAAGCCATAGGTGCAACAAACCAGGCTTTTATGTATAATCGAATATTGAAGACACACATACTGGCAATAGACATTTCTTCTTTCTATGTTAAACGAAATTGACTTCTGAATAAAAATATTTTCAAACAGTATATAGCTTTTGCCATCCACCTGGCATGATGAATGGCTCCGGGTACTCTTAAAGAAATTCCTCGAGGGGGCACCCCCCCCCCCCCCCAAGAAAAATAATTGTCAATTCTAACAACTCTCTATAATCTTCCCTTGGTTGTTTAATTTATAAATAATCAACTACAAAATTAATTACATCAGAACGCACATCACTTACATTTTTTTGTATAAACTCATTTATAGTTCCAGGTTCAAATTTTTTGGTATTTAGATTTCCCCAATATAGTTGAAACCTTTTAAATATTGGTACATCTGGACCAGATGTCGTGCATAGTTTTGTATCAAAAACACACTAACTCATAGATATGGTGACGACATGGTAAATATAAAATGTTACGCTCTAAGTAATTTTCTAATAGTACACAAGCACCTAACCTTCGGCCTGTGTTTGAAGCCGCAGTATCACAACAAAAAGCTTGAACATTTTCTGTGATGCACCAATCATTGAGCATATGAAAAATTGCATCTGCCTGATCAATCCCTGTTCCAGTATTAAGAGCTGGGACTCCAAGTAATTGATCACAACCACTACATGAAACTACGATGGGAAGTCTATCAACATTTTTTTGCCCTGTTAACGCAGGTAATAGCTTTCCATCCCAATGAAGAACAACCGCATCATCGATTGACAGTTTATATTCTATACGGATATTCTCTGCGCGCTCTTTTCGAAAACGTAAACGTGTATTTCGAATTGATGTTCTATTTATAATTAACTTATTAACATCCTCACCTAATGTTTCTGCTGTTGAAATTAAAATGTGAACGGCATCTCTGTCGCTAAGCTTGCATTTATCTAATGCAGATGCAAGTTTCGATGAAATTAATATTTCCTCTATTTGATTGTTTAAAGCACTTTGTAGATGGACCAGGCTTGTCAAACTCTTCATCTTCCATAGTAGACTCATCGGTTGATGACGTATTCAATTCCACAAATGTATCTAAAATATATACAAAAAATAAATACAAATAATAAAAATGAATACATAATATTCACAATTATGTAATAATTTTACTGACCGCGGATCTCCGAATCTTCATAAGTTCTTTTTCGTCTTTCCTCAACAATTTTTAATCTTTCCTCGGCTCTTTTTTCTTTATTAATTATTTTTATATCAATCCCCAACATGGATCCAGGACGACCTTTTTGCCTCTGTGATATTAGAAAATCTCTGTCTTCTTTTATTTGTATAACTTAAAGAGAATCAGCTTGAGCAATGTCAAATAAATCATCTAATATCATGCTAAATTTTTCATTTTTTTTAAGTTGTGTGTCTGTTTTTCTATACTGCAACTTTTGCAAATTTCTCCATTCGTTATATAATTTTTGAAGTTTTATGGCACAATATTGTTTAACACTAACCGGTATACGTGCCTTTTTCCAAAAAACACTTACCTCTTTTATTACTAATTTCGCACTTTCGTTTAAATTAAGGCGAACTTCACGCATTTTGTAAAAAAGAACCGATAACGCCTGTCTTATAGATGGTAATTTGCTACCGTCAATTTGATTTGCTGTATAGCTAATTAAAAATGTATAAGAATCTTTACGTTAACTCTTTTGTGAAGCCATTATAATAATTTAAACACAAAAAAAAATGACAAATACCTACTTTATTTAAATATAATTTAACATTAAACAGTTAAAATGTAGTGTCAATCGGGTTTGTGATACGCTGATATAGCACTGTAGAGTGTAGACTAGTGTTCAACTCTAATAGTTACTAACAGACGGTCACAATATTACTTATCGGTCTGTTCAATGTTCAAACTATAGATTAGGAAATACCGTTGAAATAATAATTATATGAATATTGTCTCATTATCGGTGTCCTGGTATATTTAGCGTAATTTTATAACAACAAATATTTTACTAATAGTCTAATAATAATATTTACTTATCGATAAAATAAATAATTTTTTTTTTTTTTTTTGCTAGATTTGTGTAATTATTATTTTTTAAATATAGTTTTCGAGATAAATATTAAGTTTATGAAAATATGTTTAAGATTATAAATAATATAAAATATTTTTATTAACAAATTATGTATTATCGTTTTTTGTATAGAATGATTATTTAATATACTATGTTTAAAATCTAAGAAAAATATGCTATTTTCATAAAAAAATAGATATAGACAATTTCAACTCGTTTATGGCACGGGTTTAACTTGTTCAATTCAGATGGAACTTTTTGTACATCGTTTTTAAGTGTATTCAAATATTATTAAAAAGTATAATTTAAGAAAAGACCTAATTAGAAATTCATACCTAATAGACTAGGACCACCCTAATATATACACACACATATACACACCACCCACACACTAGCACTCACAGGATTTGCTCGGCAAACCTGTCCACTTCCTGTTGAGTGCTATACACATATACACAGATTTACAAAGGTCGGTCGGTGTGTTAGTATAGTTAAGCGCGAATTATTTAGTAACCGGGTGCATGGCCTATAAAACTACTATCTTAGTTTTTTCATAAACCTTTTTCAATGGTTAAAATTTTAAGTTTGTAATTAATATTATTGCAAGTTATTACATTTAATTTTTGTAGTAGTTTTTCATATAATGTTTAAATTTTCAATTTCATTGATAGCATGTATTTATGTACTAAGCATTTTATACTCTGTCTCATATAAAAGTAACTTTAGGCAGTGACCAGTTTTTGTCGAGCAGCAGTCTGTCAACCTACTTTGTCAACTGCCTGTATGCCTGCTTTGTTTTAGCCATACCCCTAGCAGTGTTTTATTGCCTGAGGTTACTCTTATATGATGAGTCAGAGTATAGTAGTACAGAGTTCATAGTTTTTGAATTCTTAAGTCTGGTATTTTATCTCAATAGATACCTATATCACAATTTGTATTTCTTTTAAGATTTGGTACACCATCAGAAAGCCAAGTGACAGCATTTCACGAAGCTATTGTGAAAATGATAGCCGAAGACCTACAACTACTATCTATTGTTGAAAACTCAGGATTTCACAATATGATCCAGCTCTTGGACTCCAGGTAATAATTAAATAATAAGTAAAAACTTCAATCTTCCTATTATTTTTAATTATTGTTTACTTATTTCAGACATGAAATTCCTAGTAGACGAGCACTTGGAAGAACAGTAATTCCAAAAATGTATTTGGTTGTTCAACATAAAGTTGAAACTATGCTCAATAATGCTAAAGACGTAGCGATCACTACTGATTTTTGGACGTCAATAAACACCAACTCGTATATAACTATAACTGTTCATTTTCTCATCCAAACGCAGTTAAAAGCTTTGGTGCAATGGTGCATAGAACCAAAAAATTGGAATGCAACCATACTGCTGTTAATATTTGTGACCTCATGACAGAGGAATTGAACAAATGGAATATTTTAAATAAAATTTTTGCTGTGGTAACCGATAGCGGAGCGAATATTAAAGCTGCAGTTAGGCTTATGAATTTGAGTCATGTGCCTTGTACTGCACATAAACTCAACTTGATGGTTCAACAGTCTCTACTGTTGTCTGACAATGAAGAGACTAGACCAAGTACTAATGTCAATGAAAATGATTTAAAAAATCTAATAAAGAAGTGTCGAGCCATTGTTGGATTTTTTAAGAGGAGTGAAGTTGCTAACAGAATGTTGATGGATAAACAACAGCAGCTTGGTTTTGAAACAGTGCTAAAATTAAAGCAAGATATATGTACTCGGTGGAATAGCACATTTTTCATGTTGGAAAGGCTTATAAATCTAAAAGAACCTATAACTATTGTAATGATAACATTAAAAGATGCTCCATGTCATCCAAGTTCCGATGAATGGAGTATAAATGAGGATATTGTATCATTGTTAAGGCCATTTGATAAAGTAACTGTTGAGCTCTCTGCTGAACATCCCACTATCTCAACAGTTATTCCATTAATACGAGGTAATTACTAATTAATTTGATTTTTCAGTGTATAATTGCTTAGACGACATTTTGAAACTCATCCTGACTTCACAAATAAAACTGCAGACTATTTCAAATGAAAAAGTGATGAACTCTATGCAACTCAGAAAACGTTTGTATCTCATGTAAAGACATATTCTGAAAAAGAACTGAAAGCATTGTACTTAGTTTGGCTCTTACTGGCAAACCACACGCCCTCGCTGAAACTCTTATAAAACCACTATTGGTGAAAGTAGTGAAATGTATGTCTGATGAAAAAACTGCGAATTTGATCTCAAGTATACCGTTATCAAATAATACTGTGCGTAGTCGAATTCAGGATTTATAACACGATGTTAAAAACACCATAATTTCTCGTATCTGTCAAAAAAAATTTTCGTTACAACTTGATGAATCTACGGACGTCGCCGGATTAGCTGTGATAATGACATTTGTACGGTACGAATTTTCTGGTAGTTTTCATGAAGATATTTTGTTCTGCAAACCACTTTCATCCTCAATAAGTGGAAGTGAAATTTTTTCTATGCTTGATGGCTTTTTCACTGAAAACTCAATACCATGGAACAATTGCATTGACGTGTGCACAGATGGCACAAAGGTCACGATGGGTAATGTTGCTGGCGTTGTTGCAAGAATCAAAAAAGTTTCACCAAATGCACGAGTAGTCATTGTGTATTACATTGATATTCCCTCGCAACGAAAAAAATGCCAGTGTTATTAAAGCAAGTACTTGAAACGCAGTCAAAATTATTAACCATGTTAAGACACGACCTTTGCAGTGTAGACTGATGAAAATACTATGTGAAGATATGGTAGCTTTATTCAAGTCATTGTTATTACACACAGAAGTATGGTGGTTGTCGCAAGGTAAAGCGTTGTCCCGTTTACTTGAACTTCGAATGAAAGTTTTTTCAATTTTGAAAGACAATAATAGTTTGCTAGCAGATTATTTAAATGACCAGGAATGGCTATGCAAATTATGTTACTTGGCAGATATTTTTTTAAAAATGAATGAATTTAGCACATCCATACAAGGAAAACAAAAGATAATATTTGATGCTAATGACAAAATTTTTGTGCTAAAAAAAAATAACATTCTACATTGAAAGCATCGACAATAAAGACCTGACATGTTTTTCATTGACTTCAAACTTTTTACTAGAAAACAAATTAACAATAAATGAATCAATATTAAAAGTAATTAAAAAAACACCTCAATAATTTACTTCAAAATTTGAATTTATGCTTTCCAAAGGATGTTCAAGAATCGATTCGAGAAAACTATGAGTGGATTCTAAATCCCTTTTCAGTGACGTCAAAACCAGCAGCTCTTAATGCAACAGAATACGAGGTTCTTATTGATATGGTATCGGAGAGCTACTATCAGACATCATTTAAAAGCAAACCAATATCTGAATTTTGGGCCCAGTTAGGAGAAGATCATTTAATATAAAGTTCAAAAGCTAAACTGCTTTTACTGCCTTTTGGTACTACGTATCTTTGTGAAACCGCTTTTTCGAGGTATTCAGCTACAAAAACCAAATAGCGATCACGTTTGGATGCAGAAAACGATATGCGTCTTCAACTGACTTCTTTGATACCGGACATCAACAAACTCAGTAGTAAAAAGCAGGCCATTATTCAGATTAAGACTCACTCATCAAGATGTATACAATATACATGTAACGTTGTATTATTTTTAAATATTTTTAACTAGTTTTATTCTAATTTTGTAGATTTCAATAATAAACAATATTTTCTCCAGTTCTTTTAAAACTATTGTTTCCTTTATTGTCCGTATGTACACAGTTCGTATTAATTATGCTTCATGGAACACAGGCAAATGCAAAATGAGCGTTAAATATTTCTTGGGGCTCCACGAGAAACTTTTCCCTAAAAAAAGGCTCCGAGACTGAAAAAGTTTAGGATCCGCTACTTTAGATGGTCTGTTTCCGAACATTTTTTTACAAAATCAGCTACATTATTATTATTTTTTCCTTTTGTTAAATACCTTTTATTATTATTGCTTTCTGCAACAGACACCGCTAAAATTGATAACAAAGAATCTGCTGAACAAGTATTGTTAGTTAGGTTTGTTTTGAAAACAAGAACCATTTCTGAGTAAGGTTATTTCATTAAATGTTTTTGTGTGATTGAAATCTATTTGTTCAAATCCAGGCTATTTCACCAAGTATGACTTAATGAACGTGGATTTGATGACGACATACTTCGTTTATTTTCTCCAAATTTCAATTGAATTTTTTTCTGTTTCTAATTCGTCTATTTTAGTACACGCCTAACAAATTCTTTTTTCTCTACAACCTTCTTCACTTATAGGATCTTCTACTGAACACTCAAACAAATGAACTGCTTTATTACAGTTGCTAACACGATGAAGACTTGTTGGAAAATCTCCATTTTTGCAGGCAATATATTGTTGTTATATATTTTCAACAATATTTTTGTTAACTTTTTCACAAACTTCATCGGATGATATAGGGCTACAAATTGGTCCTGAACAATCTTTATTCATAGGAGATTCAGCGTGTTTTCCGTCTTCCTTAGACTGTAGAATAAGATGGTTACCTCTGTAGAACTCTACCAACCATTCAACAAAATTGTCCACTCTCATCGGCAAATTATCATTTTTGAACACTCTATTTTTTATGTTATTAAAATTGCTTTCTACTCTGCTACTCGATGCAATATTGTCATCATATCTGAATACATTTATCATTATATTGGACCAACAAGGAAATAGCTTCATGGTGTTAATAATAATTGGGACAATTTCTGGAACAAATTGGGCGTTATCAAATTCACCCTCAACGTCACAAATTTTCTCTTCGCATTTTAAAGCCAATTACTTCGACCAGTCCTTGAATGAATTCGATGCGTCAAACAAATCCAAAGAATCAAATTCTAATGTCTGTTCTTCATTGCTGTTTTTTGATTCATTTATGAGCGAATCTACATTCACGCTATTGCTACTTATTAGGGGCTGCAGGAATTTTTTACTTTTACTACATTAGGTATCTTATTTTAGTCTATCAATATTTGATACGATTTGTCCATCATCTTTGCTCATAGTAACTATGAATATAGCTTCTAATATTTGCTCTACATTTTTCATTGAATTACAAGTTATTAAAAGTGTTATAGATGTAACAAATAGCTGTTTAGTACGCTGATAACGGGAGTTTTTTAGTGGTTTCAACTGTGATATCAAATGTACAAAATGATTAACATCATTTCTTATAAAACTGTCGATATTTCGAAATCTTTATCACCACGACATAACAAAAAACATATTTATAAGTATTTTTCCAAAGAATCGTATTGTGTGAATGCTTGTACAGTAGCCGACATTAAAGCTAAAGATTGGTCAGTTATTGAAACTTTTCGGGGGTTTTAATCCACATTGGAGCCATTTTTTAAGCCATAAACTAATTGATATAGTATCGTGCTGTTCGGAAAACATTGATATAACTGTAAAACTTTGATCTATTACTTTCATTACTCCTTCATACAGAAAAATAGAACTACTATAATTATTTCCATATTTTTTATCTTCTTACATACACCCCATGTTGCGTCAAAAACTAATTATCGGCACAGCACATTTTGTATATTGTTCTTTATATATTTTCAGTTGAAGATTTGTCCAAAAATGCACAAAAAACTTATCAAGTCCTATATTCCTAATAGCACCATCATATTTATGAATCTGCTTCATAATACCTAGGGCATTTGTAGGATCTTTATGATGTCTTAAGGAGTATACTACTCTATGCTTAGCCTGTCTAAGAGAAACTAAACTTGGTATTTGAGGTGGCATTGTATCACCTGAAAATATTTAAATTAAAATCATCTAGTGATTATTTATACCTGTGTAACTAATAAAAAATAGTAATACACCAATATTGTGATACATGGAAAACATCAATTAAGATAAAAAAATATGTTAACAAATACCAACAAATTAATTATTCAATAATTAATATGTAGTTTTTTTATTTAAAAAGGTGGAAAAGTAGATGTTGTACTCCTGCACAATAACTTTCAAGTATGTGATTGTAACTAAAGTGTTAAATTGAATTTAAGGATTGAATACGAAAACGATTGTGAGATGGTGTGTCTCGAAAGCATATAATTAAATAAATAGTCAAATTAAAAAGTCTTATGGAAAACTTAGTGTTGAGTTTTTTAATCTTAGATATAAACACAAAACATTTTATGGTTTTTCAACTACAAAATTACTTGCAAATTTTCACGATTTTGACATATTTCATAAAAGTTTGAACTATAAAAGCTTATAAAAAAAATTGTGACTAACGGTTTTTGATTTTTTTTAAACTACAATAAGAATGACTTACGTGAAACCTTGTATTAAATTTTCAAGTTTTATTGGGCATCCAAAACTCTTTTATTGACACTCCAAAAAAAATTCTTAGAAAAATCGAAACTTTCAGTTGTCTATAAATAACTCAAAAAAGTCAAAATATTTTGAAAATTGTCATTATTTCGACTACTTATTGTGTTCACACTTTCACAGACACAAAAAAATAAATAATAAAAAAAAACACACACGCAATATTTATATTATATTTGCTTATGAATAATTGCATACTAGTATATGAAATATATTAACAATAATTATTTACCTTTCATCAACAATTGATTGGCTTAATTTCGTCTGTACACAGTTGGAGCTATGTGCCGATTCAACATCGCATCTAAAAATCGCTCTTTTCTGAACCTGCCAATTTCCGTTTTTTATAATGATTTGTATTGAAAAATCCAGTATATGTACAGTCCATTAAATCTCTATAAGTAATAACAACTACATAAAAATAATCAAACTTTAAAATAAAATATTTTCCGATGAAATTTGTAGTACCAAACATTGGCTGATGGTACATCTTTTATTTCATCATAAAATATTAACCCACATTCTGTGCATCTCCCATGAACTGTAACATATATATTTCCTGATGGCCGTACGCTTGCTCTTTTGTATGTAATTGCACAAGGAAGTTTGGTGTGTAAAAAAAAATGATCGTGGATTAAGTTGCTCCAATTAAATGTTGTCAAAACTTCATAATATCTGAAACGATTCTTCCCGCAGTACAATTTACTCTAGGGACTTATACTAACCCATTCTTCAGAAGACAATTGTTTAGCCACGAGGCTCCTACAAATCTGTGGTCGGCCTCGATGACTACACCACCGAAAGAAGAACAGGGAATAAACGTGGAGAATTGCCTAAAAAGAGGTGACCATACAAAATATAAACATCCGAGCCATATTTAAAATATGGATTTCAAAAATATAATAGTAAAACGTGCAAATTAACATATCACCAACGACGAAGTGTTTACAGTTTACACAATAATTGATAATAGAATAAATGATATCACAATCACTTTCGTCGTGGTGATAATAATAATAATAATAATATTCGGACACACGATCTAACAGTCGTGATACAATTTGTATATACAGGGTGATTTTTTTTATCGTGAACCAGTTAATATCTCGGGAAGTATAAGAAATTTTAAAATAATTTTTTTTTTTAACTTTCTAGGTTTTACTTTTTTACACTGTGTTACAATTTTGATAATTTTAACTTACTCCCTTATTTGATAAAACACTATCAACTTTTGATTTTCAAATAGCAATACCTATTTTCGTTAACAAAAATCTATAGACATACTGAAAAAAATAAATTTAACGTTTATAGAATTTAATTTGAGTAATCCGTTTGCGACTTATTAATGTTTCAATATTCGTTTAATTTACTGTTACTGGGCAATCTTATAAACCCAACAGTAAAAACCAGAAGTCAAAACGAAATTTAATTTCAATTTAACACTAGCCATTAGGGTCATAATTGATAATAACAAGATAGATAAATAATACTATTAGATAAAAAAAGTGTTTATAAAATGGTTATATAAATGGTTATCAGCTATATGTAAAGTATAAAAATAACATTTTACAATTTACCATTATGGTTACACAATATAACACTGGTTACTGTTTCCTGGTATACGGTCTCATCACGTATTAGTAGATAAACGATAATAAATGCCGGTAAATTGTTTCTGAAAACATGTGGTTTTTGGTTAATCGTTAATGTTAATTTCCATTATCAAATATAGAATAGTAATTATTAATTAATTACTATTCTTTGAATGTTTAACCAAAGAATACGTTTTAAGTAAATACTAAATAATGTGTATAAGTATATTATTTAAAATATAAATTTAAAGTTTAAGCCAATTATTCCAATGCATACCTATTATATTTTTTGATAGTGTTTTAATGTTGTAATTTGGTTAACAAATTTGAATTTAATTAAAAATATACTTCTACTCAATCAGCAATATTATTATGTATATGGGAATCAGATTTCATATTTTGCTGACAACTTTATTTGTATAATTTATTGGTAAGTTCAATCTAAAATTAATATATTAGAATTTTATTTTTTTTATTAAATGATTTATACATATGATTAACAAAAAATAACCATGATTCAAATATTTTTATTTTATTTCAGTGGCAATTAGTAGAGTTTATATAATTAATCAAAAAATACAGTGAACTTTATGACTAGACAGCTCAATTTGACCAGCAATTAAAGCAAATTTACATCGCTTGCTACTGGTATCTGATGACTATAAAAGAATAAAATATCCATATTTCTTTACATATTATATTTTAACCTTTAAACAAACTAAACAATTTATTATGTAAATACGAATTTTTATTTATAAAATAAATAATTTGACGTTTATCATAATTTTTGCTTATTTTTTAGAAAATTAATTTTGTTTTCTTTCAAATTTCAACTGCAATTAGTAGTACTAACTTTTAATTCAAATATCTATAACAAGATTGGATGAACAAATACAATTTGTTATTTTGGTTAGTTACAGCATTGAACATGTCACCTAATAACTTAATACGTATGAATAAATAATTTTTTTTTTGTTTATAGAATAAATCATTTCTATAAATAATTTAATTTTGTTTTTTTTTTGCATTCAGATAAAAAAAAAACAGCACAGCATCAAGACCAACTACTTCTACACTTGTAAAATTTGTTGATTGTCACATTATTAGTTAATTGTATGTTTAAATAATTAGGTTAAGTTATTGATTTACTATTTTCCAAAATTAGGGCTATGGAGTTTTTATTAACCTAAATTGGCAAATTGAAAATCTTTTTTTAATATGATAGTGTCATTTTTATGTAATATTAAAAGATTTTTAGATCATAAATTTATTAATTAAAAATTAACATAATTTCAAAAAAAGTGTAAAAATGAATAATTTTTTAAAACATTCATAGTCCTAAAAATATGTTGTAATCTAGAGTAGATAATATAAAGTATGTTCAATGTTCATTAATTTTTATTAAATTATCTAGGATAGTGGGGACATGTTAAGTGTTAATATTTTTTATTAGTTATGACTTTACCCAAATCCTGCAAAAATTTGCATCACGGAAATTTGTTCATACTCTAGTAAAATTATTGATAACCAATGTGTTTATTGTCTTTGATGGTTTAGTATTGAATTAATGTCCATTATTTGGTCTATTCCAGGTATGCCCAATCCGCGGCCCGCGAAAGTGTTCCAACCGGCCCGTAATCATTTTATTAAAATTAGAAATTTGTATAGGTGTAAAAAAAAAAATTATTATTTACAAAAAAGTGTATTTTATTAAGTTTTAAAAATATAAAATAATTTTTAATGACGAAAACAAACTAATAACTATAGCGTGGAAATATTGAGAACTTTTAACACATATGATTTGAGTCATAAATTCGATAAGTGAACAAAGATAATATTATATCCAATAAAATGTACAATAGATATACCTATGACTAGTTTATATTTTATCGAAATTAACAAAAAAAAAACCCATGAAGCATATACGGCCCGCAGTACAAATATACATTTTAAATGTGGCCCACCAGTTGAAAAAGGTTGGGCATGCCTAGTCTATCCACACACAATATAGTTTTGATATAAAATGCAAATTATACATTATACAAAAAATATATCCCAGAATACCTAATATTTATAAATAGAAAGTCGGGTAGGCACTATGAACAACGGGCTTTGAGCCTATAGCCCCACATCAGATAAACAATACAAGACTCACCTCCTCGATGCACAATACATTGTAATATCAGTCTGATGTAGGTTATTTGTTGTGTCACTTTATTTGTGTAATCAAAATAACTTACCTATCCTATTTTATTTTTTTAGTATACACAGATTGATTTGTAATTATTTATTTTTAATGAAATTAAAACCTTAAATGATAGGGGCATTGTAAAAATATATAACTAAAAAAAAAAAAAAAATGTGTGAATAAACCTTTAACTACTTTAGTTTTGGCTCTAAATCATGAATCCAAGTACATAAATTATACATTTGTATCTGTATTTATGAATTATTTTTCTAAAGACATAGAAATTGTTGATTTACTTTGTTTTGAAATGAATAAATGTTTTCTGTTTAATATAATCATTTACTATAATAATTAAGATACACCATATTGTTTTAAAAAAAATATTTATTTTGTAATTTACCAGTCCATCTGATATAGAAATATAAATAATATTAAATAAATTAACAAATTATACAACATAATATCTTCTTTATAAAACATAAAGCATTGTGTTTTCCAAATTTATATAATTTTTATTATCTATATTACATACTTATATACCTACATATCACTGTAAAACATAATTGATTGAATGATGAATATGACATGTTTCACATAGGTAAAAAAGATAAAAGTACCTACCTATTTCCTAAATGGGCTAAATGTACAGTATTGTTGGTTTTTCACATTTTATCTGTTCTCAGTTGAATTAATCCTCTGGATTCCTCAATATTAAATAAATATTTTATTTTATTGTAGACCACAAAAATTGTTGCAACATTAATTTAACTACAATGTTCTACTCTATTACTGAAAAAATGGATATGTGGTCATGCTTTATAGAAAGTGGAAAAAATAAAAGGAAAGCCGCTCTATTGTACAGCCAACGATTTGGACTTAAGAGACGAGTTCCTAATTCAAGCATTTTTTTAAGATTGGAAAAAAACTTAAAATCTACAGGAAGTTTCAATAAGAGTAAAAATAGGAAATGTACCAAAACTACTAAAGAATATTCTCAAATTGTGTTACAAAAATTAGAAGAAAATCCTAATACATCTTTAAGAATATTATTGAGTAATTAAATACATATATTGTATATATTTGAGCTTAAGGTATTCCCTGACACAGTAAATCCTCAAACAATTATTGCCTGGTTTCCATATTATGATCATACGTATGCTTCGGTTCATTTTTTGGGCCCATATAATCTTGACTGATAAACTCCTATTTCCCTTGAGTATGATTTGATTCTATGAATGGACTAGTATTTATTTTATTAATTTGTAATAATTTACATACTTCCGTAAATATTTTACTTAAGAAATCGGTACCTTGGTCGGTTAATATTGTGGTGGGTATGCCATGCATACATACGAAATGTGTTACGAATGCTTCTGCGACTGTGTTAGCTTGGTGATTTGGTAATGGTATCCCCATAGAATATTTTGTTAAATCGTCCTGTAAAGTTAATATGTATGTGTTTCCCGATAATGTAGTGACCAATGGGCCAACTATGTCTAAAAATATTTTTTCGAATGTCTCTGAATTTGTAGATGTGATAAGCATGGGTTGTTTTATTTTTTTTATTCGTGACTTTACCCTTTTGACAAGATTCACAATTCTTAACATATTTTATTACGTCTTCTTTTAAACCCTTCCAGTTAAATTGTGTCTTTATCTTTTTTATTGTCCTGTGTATACATGCATGTCCCCCAATCACTGAATCGTGACATTGGTTGAATATAATTAATTTTTCCTCCTCACTAAACTCAAATTTTGAACATATGATAATCTCTATATCTGTATTCCGAAATACATATCGGATCATGGCACGCACCTGCGCCCATTCGAGCCTGTCCTTAATACCTAATTTATTCATTGCTAATTTATTCAATGACAGTTCCTCACAGAATGTCAATACAAGTTTTCGTACGTGGTCTTTTGATTATTTTTATTTTTTGTTGTTAAGAAAATTATGTTTCTATTGTTATATTTTATGTAATTCACGGTTCCTACATGTTTACTGGGTGTTAATATCTGATTTCCACCGAATTTCTGTTTTAACTCGTAATTTATTCCTGACATGAAGTTATAATTTTTAGCTATTTCTGACACTATGTGATACTCGTCGGGTGCTTCTACTAATTTACCGTTTACCTCTCGTACGTTTTTATTTGTTATTACATGTGATTTGAATTTATTTAAAAATACTGGATAGCTTTCATTTTTTATTTCGTCTACAGTGTACATTCTAGATAGCGCGTCTACATTTGCATTTTGAACTCCCGGTTTATATTTTATTTCATAATCATATTCTTCTAATAATATTCGCCATCGAGCGAGTTTAGACAATGGATCTTTTAAATTAATTAACCACGATAGCGCACGGTGATCGCTTAATATGACTGTTTGGGATAAATCATAGATAAGACTTGATTGTGGTAACGTCGCTACGCAATCGCGATATCGTATGTAAGTTCAGTTCGTCGTTTTCCACCGATCGTTACGGTGCAGTTAAACAAGCTGACACTCGCCGCAAAATTATTGTCAATTAATACAATAAAACATATATTTGAAAGTTATTTTATATTCAGCGTAATAATTTTATTATACAGTCCACAAATATCTAACATTAAATGGTCCTAACGAACCGGATGTAAAATAATAATTAAAATAAAATTATGTTAACGCGGGTGAAGTGCATTCAGTGAAGAAGAGGAACTCAAATTCAAGGATTACAGCAGTAAAATATAAGGTAAGTGAACATCACCTATACATAAGGTAATGCGCACAAGGGGGAGCTCGGTCATTTTTATAGGATTTATAGTCAATAACGTGGAAACACTATATAAAAATTATAAGGTAAAATATTAAGCACACGAGGTAAAATATTTATAGAATATTTGGAAAGTAACGAAACAATATAAATTTCGATCCAAAGTTCAAATAGCGGTGAACAGACAGATAACAAGTGTGAAAATGCCTACAGCTCAACAAGGTCAAATAAATGATGGAGAGGGAGCAACAAATGCAATACAAAATGAACTAGCGCAGTGGAAATTAAGAAGAGGACAAATAAAGAGTCAATTAACAAAATTTCAGGCATTCTTATCCGACGAGAACAGTAAAAATAAAACGCAATTGAGATTACGAAAAGAAAAAATAGAAAAATTGTGGGAAGAATTTGATAACATACAAAATCATATAGAAGCTAAAGACACAAGTGAGGATCAAGTAAATTATAGAGATACGTTTGTAGATATGTATTTCGATCTTATCGCAAAAGCTGAGGATAGGTTAGCGCCTATAAACGATGAAATTAAAGAAGCGGATAAAAATTGTATAATAAGAGAGTCAAACAATTTAGCGCAGAAATCAAGCTACATAAAATTAAAACCTATAGAAATACCGATATTCAATGGGTCATTTGAAGATTGGTCAGCATTTCAAGATATGTTTAGATCACTAGTGCACGAAAATGAGGGATTAACAAAAGTACAAAAATTTCATTATTTAAAAATGTCGGTATCAGGAGAGGCATCAAAAATAATTAAAAATTTAGAAACAACCGAGATTAATTACAAGTCGGCGTGGAAAATAATAACAGATAGGTATAACAATAAACGGTTATTGATTCAATCGCATACAAAATGTATTTATGAGTTACCATATATACGTGACGAGTCAGCAGAAAAATTAAGGCAATTCACAAATACATTAAACCAGCATAGACAGGCCCTACAAGCATTAGATCACGATCCTGATCTATGGGGTGCACTACTTCTACACGTGATAACGTCGAAACTCGATTCAAATACGGTACGTCAATGGGAAACATTAAATGCACAAAATGAATTACCTACTATTTATAAAATGATTAGTTTTTTACACGAGCGTTGTCAAATTCTGGAGGCGGTGGAAAGTTCAAAAGGAAAGTATGAAAAGACAAAACCAATTCCTCGAAAGTTACACAGTTATACCACTAGATGTGAGTCGTCAACGGGCATGAAGTGCTATATGTGCCAAGAACCACATCCACTTTATAGATGCCCGGATTTTATAAAAATGAATGTGGAAAATCGTATAAAAAGTAAGTGAACTTAAAATATGTAAAAATTGTTTCCGAACAAATCACACAGTGGACCAGTGCAAAGCGCGAAAATGCAATCAATGCGACAAATCGCATAATTCGCTGCTGCATAAGAATAATACACAAATGGGTAAAAACATACAAATAAATAAAGGAGATAACTCATCAGATAACAAACCGATCGATATAATAGAAGGCTGCGGTAATGATGAAGAAACGGAACAAAGCTCAATAGCAAACGCGATGTCTTTTACGTCGGTATATACAGAGCGAGCAAAAAATAATAAACAGGTTTTATTAGCAACCGCAGTCATACAAATATTAGGCAAGGACGGCATATGGTACACATGCCGTGCGTTACTAGATAGTGGATCCCAAAGTAATTTCATCACCGAGGAGACAATGAAAAAATTAAATTTACCACGAAAAAGAGTAAACTTACCTATTACTGGTGTGGCAGAAAGCAAACATAACGCGGAATACAAACTTAACATAATAATACGATCACGGGTAAATTCATTCCAACTAATTAGACAAGTATTAGTATTATCAAAAATAACTGGCTGTCTACCAACAAATACATGCAATGCACTAAAATCAGTTGTACCCGAAAATATCATATTAGCAGATCCGCATTTCTATCAACGCGGAAAAATAGATATACTTATAGGAGCGGATACATATTGGGAGATTATGGGTACTAATATTTTCAAAGTTAATCCGTCTGGTCTACACCTACAAGAAACAAAGTGGGGCTGGATAGTGGCGGGAGGAAATGCACAAGGCGCGGAGATCGCATTAAACAGTTGTATGTTTACATGTACGGAACACGATATTAGTTTATCGGAAAAAATTGAAATGTTTTGGAAAGTAGAGGAATGTATATCAAAGGAAAATTGGTCAAATGAAGAAAAACGTTGTGTGGAGTATTTTACAAAAAATACAAGACGGGATGAGCCGGGAAAATTTATTGTAAAGTTACCATTAAAAGATAATGCAGTGCAATTAGGCAAATCGTATGATATCGCTATGCGCCGATTCTTGTCATTAGAACGACGATTAACAAAATTCCCGGAAATATATAATCAATATAGAGATTTCATGCAGGTGTATTGTGAACTTGGTCATATGGAAGAGGTAATCAACAATGAAATAAATAACGATGGACGCGATTGTGTATATATCCCCCACTCATACGTAGTAAATGAAGATAGCCGTACAACAAAACTACGTGTGGTATTCGATGCGTCAAGTAAAACAGATGCAAGTATATCACTTAATGACGTATTAATGAAGGGTCCAGTCATACAAGAAGACCTAATTAAAATTATCGCACGCTTTAGAACGCATAAATATGCGTTTTCAAGCGATATTACGAAAATGTACCGTCAGATTTGGATAGATAAATCACATCGTAATTATCAACGAATATTGTGGCGACCTAACAAAGATGAAGAAATTAAAATATATCGTCTGTGTACTGTCACATATGGCACAGTATCGGCGAGTTTTCAAGCCATAAAATGTTTATCAATGTTAGCAGAAGAAACTAACAATAAATTAATATCGAATATAATTAAATACGATTTTTGCGTGGATGATTGTTTAACAGGAGGTTTCAATCTATCAAAAACTATAGAATTACGTAATGATTTAATTTCCACATTAGGCAAAGGAGGATTTACTATGGACAAATGGACAGCAAACAACGATGAGTTAATTAAAAATATTCCCAATGTCAATTCAAATGAATTCACATCATTAGATTTAGGTTAATATGTTGTAAAAACGGTCGGGTTATTTTGGGAACCATACAGTGATCACTTATCGTATAGAATAAAATTATCCGAAACTGAAGCACATACAAAACGTCAAATATTATCGCACATTGCTAGTCTTTTTGACCCATTAGGTCTTGTGGGGCCAATCATTATTGTCGCGAAAATAATCATGCAATCATTGTGGTTAGAGAAAGTTGATTGGGATGAACGTTTATCAGAGGAAATCAGTATAAAGTGGAAACATTTTTGGTACGAATTAAAAAGTATCAATACAATTAAAATACCCAGATGGGTAAATACAGGTAATTGCACGCGTCTAGAAATACACGGGTTTTCGGACGCGTCAGCGTACGCATACAGGGCATGTTTATAATATGTTCGTAGTATATCAGCCGAGCAAGAGGTAGCAGTGCGATTAATATGTGCAAAATCGCGGGTAGCTCCTCTCAAAACCACGTCAATTCCCCGTTTGGAATTATGCGCTGCTGTTTTATTAACACGATTAGCAAAAAATATTATTTCTACCTTACGAATACACATTACGCAACAATATTGGTGGTCAGATTCGCAGGTAGTATTAGCATGGATTGCGGCGGAATCTTCAAGATGGAAAACATACGTAGCAAATCGCGTAAGTGAAATTCACGAAGCAACGCAGCAATATTGGTATTACTTCGTTCAGTTCTGTTGCTTCGTATATACGGCCTTTAAAAATTGTAAGCCTATCCGGTGGCTTGATCCGGGATCACGCCACAGGTAAATCTGGTATATAATGGGTACTAGTTAGACACAAATTAATTACAAATTACTCGATTATTCTACAACTTACTGCAGTAATTCTCAGGTACCGAGCGTAACTCTGCCTACAAATTTTCAAGTGCAATTTAAATTTATATGTTACTATTTTCTAATGTTACTTTATTTTATTAAAACATACTGTTTTAACATATTGATTTTCTTTCTTATAACAACATACCTTTGTGACTCTGCAAATATCAACAACAAAAAGTCAAACAC